>NC_022010.1:3773919-3793586 GCF_000317375.1 Microtus ochrogaster | reverse complement strand
CAGGGTGTCTGGTGTGCCCAAGCACTGATCCTGTGTACTAGAGACAGGGTGGCTGGTGTGCCCAGGTACTGATCCTATGTACCAGAGACAGGGTGGCTGGTGTGCCCAGGCACTGAGCCTGTGTACCAGAGAGGGCGGCTGTGGGAAGGGCAGATGCTCAGGAGCCAGGAGCACATGATGAGGCTGATGCAACCAAAGGAACGGAAAGAAAACTTCCAAGGGAACGTTCTACAGGAAGCTACTGTTTACGCCGGCCAGGGCCTCTTCTCTGCACCTGCTGCCTCAGCAACCACTGGTGGTACACAGTTCATCCTTTGAAAACTAAGACGTGGTGAACACAGCCATTCATGGGACCCCTCCGTTCCTGCCTGGTTTAATTTTGCTTGAGTTGCAGTCATGGGAGAAGACTGGCAGGGAGGCAATCACAGAGAGTAATTATTTCGTCTTTGTAGCAAGTGCAATTGCAGCCATTCTTCTCTTTTCCAGATCTCGCCTGCAGCAGCGCCAGCACAAGACTCTGTGTGGCTGGAGGATTTGAGTTCTATTTTTAACCTGGTTCCTGTTCACCTTTGAACAGAGGCATTGATTATGAGAGAGGTGTTCCCAGCATGGTCGATTACAGGGAAGAGGGAAGAAAGGCTTGGTAGCACGGAGCCAGGCTTGAGTTCTGCCTCTGCGTTCCTAAGAGCTGAATCAGTTCACCAAGCACTTATTAAATGCCCACTGTGTGCCCAGTTCAAAGTGGCGCCTGTAAGATTTTAGAAAGGGGAGTTGGACAGAATCAAAATACCAACTTTTAAGAATCTATAATTTAGAAGAAAAAATTAAATAATTTTTAAAGAATCTGCAATTCACTTGATTTTGAATCTCAAAAGCAATTCGTGAGAGGCTAATTTTAATCTTGTCAATGTCAAACCCAGTTCGTACCTCCAAGAGAACAGTTTATTTTGAAGCAATTATGATGTGGCCCCATGTCTTTAAATAAAGAACTACCATCATACAGAGAGGAAAGGCGCAAAGCAGGACATTTGCCCAAGACTCTACTTGCCAGTCTTGGTTACTGCAACCTGATGACATTTTTGGTTTTTCTTTTCTTTTTTCCTTCAGCATTTATTTATTTATGTATTTGGCGGAAGCGAGTGGTCTGCCAAGTTAACACATTCTGACGGTTTTACTTGCTAGGTGAAGGCTGCTGGGTCAGGTGAAGATCACCAATATGTGGCTAAGAAAGACAGCCCAAGAGAATTCTGGCTGAGGATGCAATTCTCAACGTCCATAACCATTCTCTCAGCCTTCTAGAATCTTCACCATGGCATTTTGTTTGTTCCTGGCAACTTCATTTTCTATTTCCCCATGCTGCCCCAGCGTCACATGTTGTGTAAGTGGAGGCCGAGTGTTGATTTACATCCCAGGGCACTAGGAGACTCATGCCCAAGAGTTGACAAATGAGACTGAGCAGACAAGAGGTGATTGTCAGGTGACAGGGCAGCAGTTATGACGGAAGAAGCTTTTGACAGCACTAGCCATCACGAACCATGTGGGAACCTCTCCCCCCATCTTCTATGTCTGACACTTACATGTAACATAACACAGGACTGTTATGCTTGAAGTTACAGTGGTCAAGTACACAAGATAGTCTAAAGAGATGCAGAGGATGAAGGAAGTGGCATTTTAACCAATCAAAACAGCTCTGCTTTAGTAGGACTGTCTGAACCGTAGAAGTTGCTACTTCCCACCCCAACCATAACTGTCCTGAAGGGTCGTAGATTAGGAAGGTTCAGAACCACTGGGCTAGAGTCTGGGCAAACAGGAAGAAGACCCCTATAGTTAGCCAGGCAAGAGCAAAGAGAGGGCCATTGCATAAAGACTTGGCTGCTGAAGGCAAAAGTGAACCCATGATCTTTGTCTTGGGAAGTGGGGGAGGTGACTGTTTTATCAGCAGCTCTACCGGAGGTAGGAAAAACAAGCACAAAGCTGGCCTTCTGTTCTGGGTAGGAAGGAAAAGACAGTTTAGTATTCTCGAATATCTAGACCCTGTAGCACAGGAGAAAGATTAGTGTTAAGCATCACACCTCTGCTAACTGCTAAATTTAAAAGAAACTGAATTATTTTTGAAGATTTACAATGTAATAAGTTACTCTTTTCACATTTACTTGTCCTGTATGTGACTGTGTGTACTCATAGCACAAACCCAGATGTTAGAGTCTGTGTGGGTCGTGGATCACTAGGGACTCACATCTTCTGAGTGATGACTGTCCCTTCTCAAATCCAATACTGCACGAAGTTCCAACCAAGACCCTCTGAAATACAGTGCATTTAATGATATATCATATATGGTAAAATCCTACTGCAATGCCTTGCATGTAAAAGGTACTTAATAAATGCAAGTTACTTAATCTAAAAAAAAAAAGTTTCTGCTTGCAGGCATCACTGTAACGTGGGAGGTTCACCTTCAGCCTCTGGTTGTGTCTGAGTTCCATATTCAGACACAACCATATGTTTACAAATATTCTAGTTCTGTACACTCTAAATGCAAATTCCAGGTCTATGCAGGAGGGAAGAAGTGTCATTGCAGTGTGAAATTCTAAAAATCATGTTCAGCCCCTCTGTGTTAGCTCAGAAGCCCCTTCGATGCCAGTGGGAATGCCATACTGTCCATCTTGGGATGTCACACAGTCCATCTTGGTCTTTTCAAGAACACAGAATCATGTCCCTCTATCCCTCCACGATGCTTCCTGCCAGCCATCTCCCTGCTCAGGGTCCCCAAAAGGCTTCAAGAGCCTGCCAAGACTAGTGAAGGAGTAGCCTCCCGGAGCTGGAAGGAACCTTGTGCCTCTCTGATGTCTCCATCCTGGCTTTTCCCCTCACAGGTTTTCCAATGCCTTTTCTTATTACGGCTTGGTTCTGCTCACCACGGAACTCTTCCAGGCGGGAGATGTCTGCAGCAGTGAGTATCCCTTCCTTTACTGTCCCCCACCCCACATGAACACAGCCACATTCTCTCCCCTGCAAGGTGTTGCCATCATCACTGTGGCATGAATTCCAAGTTCCCAAGACTCTGGGCGACTTTGTGATGATGGAGATGACACGTGCCCAGTCCCAGCCTAAGTCAGGGCTCGAGCTCTGAAGCTGGCTGATAAACTGAGGTGTCACTGGTCAGTCTCACTTGAGGAAAGAGCAATCTGTCTGCACTGAAGGGGTGTCACGGAAATGTTCATCTCTGCAAGAGACCCGAGGAGAATGCATTCTAAGAGCTAAGGGGATGCGCCCACTTAGCACGTGTGGCGTCCTGGGTTCATTCCCTACCACCAAAATGACTAAATAAAAAAATGAACGTAAAGATCCATTTTTTTTTCAAGACAGGGTTTCTCTGTGTTTCTCTTGCTGTCCTGGAACTCACTCCTTAGAGCAGGCTGGCTTCAGACTCACAGAGATCTGCCTGCCTCTGCCTCCCTGAGTACTGGGATTAAAGACGTGCACTACCACCACCACCAGGCTTTTTGTTTTGGTTTTTTAAGAAAGAAAGAAAAAGAGGGGGAAAAGCTGTTGTGAAATTGGAGAAAACCGCGTTCTACAAAACTGAATGCATTGTGTCTCCATGAATCTCCCTGGGTTAGATTCTGTCCCTTAGACTAGGGCTCCATTGGTACAGGGAGACGGAGCTCTCAGAGGAGCAACATTGCCCCACAAGTGTGACAAGGAAAGGGCTGGATAGCTCAACGGTAGGTTGGGGTGTCCTGGAACCCTCCCAGAGCTGCAGCTTCTGTCACTAGGGGCCTTTTAAAAACAAGGACCGCACAGAGCCGAAACAGTCTTTCGAAATCATCCCCGCCCACGAAGGGCCCAAAACCCAATTCGTGGTTCTATGCACTTGATCCTGGACAGTGGCCAATGTGCCCTTCTCCCGTGAGAACAAGGACAGAGCTCCATCCCTGCCCTACAAGGGGTGTTCCCACCGTGGTTGGAACCCAGGGCTTCCTGAATCCTAGGCAAGCATCCACCAGCAGTTTCCCCACCCCCACCCCTGGAACTTTGACGCAATGCCAGCGCCATTTAAACCCTCTCCAGACCAGTTTAATCAGCCTGGGTGAGGATCACCCATTAGTCAGGTTTAAAAGCTCCCCAAGGAACTGTATTTTGAAGCAGGAATCACCAGACAAATTAAAGAAAGAGAAATATGCGCATGCAGGTGCACAGCCTTTCGGTTGTTCTATCTGAAGGCATTGATGGGATTCTGACATTGGAAAAAGAACCAAGTTTCTTCAGGGTTTGCTTGTAAAACCTAAGGAACCATGGGTGACAGTTCCATATGCTGGGTGCTGGGAGGGGACCCCAGTGGTAAAGTATGCCCTCAGCAAGCCCTGAGGTGCTGAGTTAGTATGCCCAGCACAATTCATTAATCTTTTCATTCATTACAGGTCTTAGATGGTGGAGCCTCGTGCTAACTGGGGTGTTATTGAGAAACTAAGCTCTTTAGAAGCACCCCAACTGCAGATCTGATTGTGGGGGGTTGGTACTGAGCAAAGGGGACAGTCCTCAGACAGTGGACATTGAGCACTGAGAGAAGATAGAGGTCGGGGGCCTTTTCTGTCAAGAGCCACATGGAAGATGTTTCCAGCTTCCAGAGCTACACAATTCTGCCATACCTAGAAGCCCGGCACAAGAAGTGCATGTATGTGCATGTGTGTGCGTGTCTTCATGCATGTGTGCGTGTGTGCTTGCATGTGTGCATGCGTGTGCGTGCATGTGTGTGTGTGTGTATAAATACTTTTTTGCTGGGGTAAACCAGCAAAGATCCAGTTGTGAATGACAGTAGGAGACACGGTGGCTAGGTCTTTGGAGAGTAGCGGTCTGGGAGTTCTTTTCAGGGGCCAGGGGACATCTGAATCTTGTCTGTGCAGCACGGTATTTCATGATGATTTGGTGTGATATGAGAGCTGGGGTGTGTTAAGGATCCTGGTACCTACCCCAAGGTAGTGTGAGGTTCTCAAGAGAGAGAGGGCTGTATTCACACGGGGAGATTTTTAGATAGCTCATTTTATGGGCCAACTTTTTGGGGTGGGAGGTTATTCAGCAGTTAAGGTGTGAGAGGAGAAAGGATGAGAATCCCAGGAACGGCCAGGACTTCCCTGAAGAAACTGTAACCCCTGTGGGGTTTCCCTGAAGAGGACTCAATCCCGGTGGGTTTACCCACACACCATGGTGTGGTGGGAACAGGCAATCTGGGGAGGCTAAGAACATGGAGGGGGTCATTATCACGTGGCAGAAATCAGCAGTCGCCTTAGAGGGTCTGAGGTAACACAGCCGCTCTGGGATCACATTAATGGCTAAGCAGTCTACTTCTCCCCCATGCTTCCACAACCTACCCCAAAATAGGAGAAAATGTATAAAAATTCACCAGTCTGCGGGAGTAGGGTGCACAGGGGTTCACTCCTGAGCCTGTCTCCCGGCTCTTTCTGTGCTGTCTCAGATCCAAACCTATGCAAACCCCAACCCCTGGAGACTGGAAAAGTTTTTGTTATTGTTTCATAAAGACAGTGTTTCTCTGTGTAGCCCTGACTGTCCCAGAACTCGTTCTGTAGACCAGGCTGGCCTAGAACTCACAGAGATCCCCCTGCCTCTGCTCCCAAGTGCTGGGATTAAAGGTGTGCACCACCACCATCTGGCAAGACTATAAACTTTTGCAGTCAATTACCCAGTCCACAGGCAAGAAGGAATGTACCAAGGTTTTTCTTTTGGACCACTAACCAGCTCCCAAATCATGACACGGAACTTACTATTAGCTATGAATGCTGGGCCTTAGCTTATGCTTATTTCTGGCTAGCTTTTCCTTTTCTTTAGCTTAAACTGGCCTGTTTCTCTTCATCTACCCTTTGACTCGGGGCTTTTTACCTTTCTTTCTGTATGTCCTACTGCATATCTGCTGGCTGTCTCCCTCATTTTCTCCCTCATTCTCTCTTCTTCCTCTTGTTCTCCTCTTGCCTTAGATTTTTCCTACTTAATTCTTGTTCTGCCTAGCTGTTGGCTGTTCAGCTTTTTATTAGACCTTTATTAGGTGCCTTAGGCAGGCAAGGTGAAACAAAGGTTAACACATCTTTACATAATTAAACAAATGCAGCATAAACAAAGGTAACAACCTTTACACAGTAAAAGTAACATTCCACAGCATAAACAAATGAAACACGTCTTTATATCATTAAACAAATTCAGCATAAACAAAGGTAACACATCTTTACACAGTTAAAGTAACATTCCACAGCATAAACAAATGCAACATGTCTTTACCAGTTAAAGTCATTTAAAACAACGGGCTAGGGTACAGGAAGCTGTGGTGCAAGATTGTATGACTATCCCTGCTCCTCTCTCCCCAACCCTAGTCTCCAGCCGGAAGAAGGCAGTGGAAGCCAAGTGCAGCTTGGCCTGTGAGTACCTGAGCAAGGAGGATTACATGGACCTACTGTGGACCACCCTGTCTGAGTTCCCAGGTAAGGTAGGGCAGGAAAGCCTACCATCTGCTTAGGATTTAAAAAGAAAAGAAAAACAGGCCTTGAGTGTTTTCCCAGGCCTTTGCTATACATTATAAACACGCCTAAGAGTCTGGCCCTACCTGAAGGCTAACAAGTCAGGTTGCCTAGCATCAAGCATTCTGTTGAAAGGGCAAGGCTCCTGGGCTATTGGAGCAACCAGCCACTCCCTGTCACAAGAACCCTACTGCAATTCTGCACTGCAGCAAGGGTCAAATCTTGATGGCAGGGCCCACTGCCCCAGTTTGCACCCATGATAAGGAAGGCCCAGGCGGAAGAGCTGCAGCGCAGGTATGGGAATCTCTTCCCCGTTATGATAATGAAATACCTAAGGTTATGTCCTTTATAAAGAAGTTAGTCCGGACGGTGGTGGCATACACCTTTAATTTCAGCACTCAGGAGGATCTCTGTGAGTTCGAGGCCAGCATGATCTACAGAGGGAGTTCCAGGACAGGATCCAAAGCTACAGAGAAACCCTGCCTCGAAAAACAAAACAAAACAAAACAAAAAAGTGTTTTTAGCGCACAGTTCTGAAGCTAACGGGCAGGGTGCCAGCATTGGCTCAGTTCTAACCAGAGCCTCCCAGGGGATGGTAGGAGCCCTGTAGTGAGAGCCCATGAGAGGAGAGACAAGAAGCAGAGACAGGCCCACACCCACCTTCCATTACCTCTGGACATCACTGCACTGAGGGCCACGCTCCCGACACATGATTCCTGGGGACACACTCAAACCATGTCCAAACCACAGCCAAGGAAGCTCAAGCTCAGGATGCACAGGACTTTATAAGTGGCTTCCAGATGCTTCTGCCATTGCTCCAGAGGTGGCACTGTCCTTACCCTTCAAGGCTGTTGGTTGTATAAACGATCTTGTAATGACAGTCAGGGCTTGCACAGAGATGTGGCCCTGGAGATTTCTCCCCCACCACCGGATGCACTGGAAAAGACCTGGTGGTGGGGGCATCAAACTTCCAAACCTTAACACCGTGCAAAGGTGATCTGCTCCCTTCCTTCTGTCTGTCCCTCCCTTCCTCCCTCCTTCCCTTTCTCCCCCTGTCTGAAAACAACAATGTCAAATCCAGTGCTGAGCCAAAGCTAAACAGCTATTTAAAGGGACGAAAGATGCCCACGATCATTCTGGCTCCGACAGCTTTCCATTTTCCGCCACCATTGAATTCTGCTCAGCAAAGACCAATCGGAGTCCTCTGTGTACCATCTTTAACTGGTGCTTGCCTGGGTCAGCTCCACAGACAACACCTTGAGCCTGTACCCTTGTCCGAGGCCTTTTAAGAAATTGGCTTAAGACACTGAATGTCCCATTGCTGGCAGACCTCAGACCTTTGCCCCATGCCAACTCTTTTTTAAAAAGTTTGATTGATCCGGGCGGTGGTGGCGCATGCTTTCAATCCCAGCACTCGGGAGGCAGAGGTAGGCGGATCTCTGTGAGTTCGAGACCAGCCTGGTCTACAAGAGCTAGTTCCAGGACAGGCTGCAAAACCACAGAGAAACCCTGTCTCGAAAAACCAAAAAAAAAAAAAGATTTTGTATTCAGGCGGATCTCTGTGAGTTCGAGACCAGCCTGGTCTACAAGAGCTAGTTCCAGGACAGGCTGCAAAACCACAGAGAAACCCTGTCTCGAAAAACCAAAAAAAGAAAAAAAGAAGAAGATTGATTTATTTATTATATATACAGTGTTCTGCTGGCATGCATGCTTGCAGACCAGAAGAGGGCACCAGATCTCATTATAGATGGCCGTGAGCTACCATGTGGTTGCTGATAATTGAACTCAGAACCTCTGGAACAGCAGCCATTGCTCTTAACCACTAAGTCATCTCTCCAGTCCCCCCATCCAGACTCTGTCATTCTCCTAAAACATCTCCCCCAGTTGCATTAGGAAACGAGAGTGCCAGCTTAGAAACTTTAGTTCAGTATTGATTGCCATCACCTCCCCACTCTGAAATGTGGAATCTTCTTGTTTGGTTTTGTTCCTAACACATATTGCTCTCCTAGAATAGATCCTGACACTCAATAAGCAATAATTAAATAAATATGAAAAATGGGGCTTATTTTATTTTATTTATTTATTTTTTACTTTTTTGAGACAGGTTCATAGTCCTGGCTAGCCTGGAACTCACTATGTAGACCAGGCTGGCCTCAAAGTCACAGGGATCATCCTGCCTCTGCCTCCTGAGTGCTCTGATTAAAGGCAGCCACTGGCATTTGTTTTAGAAGATTCTTTTAATGATTAATAGATATGGAAGTACTTTCTCAAAATATGATTATATAATAATAATAAATATTACCTAATACACTAATCTCAAGCACTATGCTGTACTGCCTCTGTGGAGGATGGCACAACTTTTTACTAGTCCCGTTTCTAGATAAAGAAACCGAGGCTCAGGGAAAATGGGCTCCTGGTTATATGGCAGGTTAGAATAAACAAGAGTCCTTTGAACCCAACTAGGTGTGCATCCAAGCCTGGACGTTCTGCTGCCTGATTACAGCGAATGCCATCATTCAGGCTCCTGTGATGCCTGTATCAGTTGCCTTTTTGCTTTTAGCAACACATTACCCTTTCCCTTAGAGACTTGAAATAGTACACACTTGTCTCCTGATTGCTGTGACTTCCCAGGTCCCCTGCTTCACTGACTCTAACACAGATGCAGCAGACATTGGTCTGGAGTCTACTGTATTGTCTAAATGCTTGGCCGGGACAGAACTGGAGTTCATGGGTTCAGCTCGGCTGGTTCACGCCCAGGGGTGGAAGACGACATAGGGTGGGTGATTAGGGATCACGTGAGAAACTGCCTACCATGTCCCTGCTCTCCCCATAGGCGTCCTTGTGACTTTGTGGGTCATTGACCGCCTGGGCCGCAAGAAGACCATGGCCTTGTGTTTCCTCGTCTTCTCCCTTTGCAGCCTCCTACTGTTCGTCTGCATTGGAAGGTGGGTATCAGGGGAACACCAGCCCCTCACCAGGACTCAGGCTCATGGTGCTTCATGACGGGCAGACAGGTGGGCTCGCGGTCAAAGCCTCTGTGGTGCAGCAGGGGACCATGTATCTTGGTTTTATTTCTCTGAACTTCAAGTTTAGAGTTCCCATGTGTCTTGGTCAGTGTTCTATTGCTGTGAAGTGACATCAGGACCACAGCAACTCTTATAAATGAAAACATTTCAGTGGGGCTGGCTTGCAGTTTAGTTCCGAGGTTTAGTTCATTATCATCATGGCAAGAAACATGATGGCGTGCAGACAGACATGGTGTTGGAGAAGCAACTGAGAGTTTTGTATTGGCTCTGTAGACAGCAGGAAGAGAAAGAGATGCTGGGCCTGACTTGGGCTTTGAAAACTCACAGCCCACCCCTAGGGACACGCTTCTTCCAACACAGCCACACCGCCTAATCCTTCTCAAGTAGCACCACACCCTGGTGACTATGCATCCAAATCTATGAGCCTATGGGGGCTGTTCTCATTCAAACTCCCTCACCATGATGATCCCAAACACGAGAACAGTGTGGCCACAGAAGCTGGGCAAGCTTTAAAGTGATTGGTTTGATGGAAATAGACCTTGTTTCAGACACACCCTACTGAAGATGCATTCTCTAGTTTTCCAACTCCTAAGAGCCCCTGAATATAGACGTGCCCTAGACCACTCCCGACAAGGAACCAATGGCCCGCAGGATGGGGGAGATGTGGGGCTTAGACTCTGATGGGTGGTAGTCTGGATCATCAAGGAGAACCATAGAGCCAACAGTTAGGGAGCAGAAATGCCCTAAGAATGCCAGGTACAGTCCTGCTAGAACCCAAGGCCTCATGAATGCTAGGCAAGTGCTCTGTTACTGAGCCTTAGTCCTGGATTTCAGCCACTCAGACCATTTTCCCACCCTCGTGCCCAGCTGTGGCCCACAGGCGTCCCATCCGCCAGCTGGGTTGCTGGATGGAGAGCAGGGTACTGTAAGAGCGAGCTTTAGCGTAGCACGCAGAGGTGCTGGGTGGGGTACCTTTGCCAATTCAGTGCTGATTCTTCCTGAGGTGGATCGTGCCGTGAGAACGAGACGGGAAAAGCCCTCACCTGCTGTCTTCTCCTCCCCAGAAATGTGCTCACCCTCTTACTCTTCATTGCAAGAGCATTTATTTCTGGAGGCTTCCAAGCAGCCTACGTTTACACGCCTGAGGTAGGAGAGGTGCCAGAAAGCGGGGTGGGTGCCGGGGGTGTTATTGACCGGAATATCAATTATTCTTAGAGGTGCCAGAAAGCGGGGTGGGTGCCGGGGTGTTACTGACCGGAATATCAATTATTCTTAGGTCTGCCTCACCACTTCCACTTACTTCACAATCATTCCTTTTTTCTGCTCGTCCAATTTTTAAGCTCAGTGTAAGAACTCCGGAGGTTTCCTAAGTGTGTAAAGCCAAAGGGAATGGGACGGACCCACATCCCCCCTTCCTGGAGACAACCTTCTGCAGTGTTTGTGAGCTGGGCATGCAGCTCAGTACTGAAGTGTTTGCCTTTCTTATTCAAGGCCCTGGATTTGAGCCCCAGCACCAAAAAAAAGAAGAAAAGAAAAGAAAAGAAAAGAAAAGAAAAGAAAAAAGAGTTTTAGGAAAACTCTTCAAGTTCTCTAAGCCTAGCTAAACTTCAGTCAGTGGCTATTGGTGACCGTGAATAATTAATTGAATAGGTGATGGCCTTGACCTATCCAAGCAATAGGTTTCTGTATTGGAAACTCAGTCTGGGAGATGGAGAGATGGCTCAGTGGTTAAGAGCACATACTGGTCTTCCAGAGGATGTGGGTTTGGTTCCCAGCATCCACATTGGGCAGCTCACAACTGCCTATAACTCCAGCTGCAGGAGTTCTGATGGCCTTTTCTGGCCTCTAGTGGTACACACACACACACACACACACACACACACACACACGGCTTGCATCCATCCAAAAATACACTTAGACAACAAAATAAGAAACAAACAAAATTAGTATAGAAAACCAGACAGAATGAAACTATTCGAGGCAGAACACACAGAAGTGGCTCAGGGGCCATCCACTAGCTTGGGAGGAGCAGAAGGCGCATGTGGTGTAGGTCTGCACCTACAAGACAGCGGCCATTGTTGAGTCCAGCAGAGAAAAACAGAACTGTAACATTAATCCCTTTACTCATTTTATATTGAGTACAGCCATTGCTAGACCCCTATATATAATCAGTAATTATGCGTGCGTATTGTGTATTATATATGGTCCAGTGCTTTCTACTGCAAGGTCTTTTCCACTGTACTGGGGTAGAATCCAGGGCCTCACCATGCCAGGCAAGCACTCTGTACACATCCCACCACTCACCATTGCTAACTAGAAAACCCAACTGCCGAATACCTGCCGGTAGTGAAAAGCAACGAGGGAAGTGGGATCCTGCCCGCAGCCACCCTCGTGCTCTTAGCCTTGGGTGAAGCTCCGGCCTCCTTTGCCCATTCCCATCCTGCCCGCAGGTGCTAGTCCCATCTGTCCTGAGTGGGAGGGGTAAGGGATTTCAGCATCCCTCCTGATGTTTGCTGACAGACACGCTGACATTCCAGGTGTACCCCACGGCGACGAGGGCACTGGGCCTGGGCACCTGCAGCGGCATGGCGAGAGTGGGTGCCCTCATTACTCCGTTCATTGCTCAGGCAAGTGTTGCCCCAAACACAGATCCAGGGGGGTGGCCGGCTGTGCCCTATGGAGTGGACAGCATTTCCCAGCAGCCCACCCCAGGGGGGGAAGATCCTCAGAAGGATAAAGGACCCAAGGCCATTGGACAGGGACTCAGACAAGCCTGGGATAGAATTCAGCTTTTCCCAGTGCAGAAGTCCCTGTGGGTACCAGAGGATTTGGCCCAGAATAATTTGGATACACTGGGTGTGGTCGCAGCTACTTTGGGGAGGCTGAGGTGGGAGGAGGGCTTGAGAGCAGAATTCGGGGCCAAAGGAACAGTGGGATATTGACCCAAGGAACAAACAACAGACACTATTTGCTCCAGATGTCTCTCTTCCTTTCTGAACTGGCTGATTTGGGCGAGTTACCAAACTCGGCAACTCAGGGTGCCACTAAACATGGATGTCCATGTCTGAACATCCATTTTAAGGAGTAGGTCACATCGTTAAAGATAAATCGGGCCAGAGAGATGGCTCAACAGTAGAGATGCTCATCACCAAGTCTGATGGCTTGAGTTTAATACCTGGGACCTACAAGGCAAAAGGAGAGTTGGCGTCTGTAGATTGTCCTCTGAGCTCATATTTGTGCTGTACGCATGTGTGCGCATGCGCACACGGACACACACGCAAATATTAGGGCAACAACGTTAGGTTTGGGGGAAAGGAGAAGGGAATGGGGTAGGCTCAAAGGAATGACCCAGTGTCAGGTGTCCTCCCGACAGGAGCTGTAATAATTCTGCCAGCAGACAGGCTGCGTGGCACAGCAAGCGTCTGCAACAAGAGGCTTCAGTCCCACCAGATGAATCTGGGTCCAAGAGAAGGGAAAGTTCTGGACTGTAAGGAAATAGGCTTAGTTCATATGAGCTTAATGTGCCTGCAATCAGGTTGCCTCTGATTCCCAGGAGAAGGTGGGGATTGGCCTGTCTCTGAGAGCCTCAAGGGGTCTCTCTTAGAAGCCTGCAGGGACTGAGTAGCTCCCGCAGCAGCTGAATGTGGTCTGTCAGTTTTTTGCAGCAGCCAACCAAGTGAGGGTGGGGGAAGAAGCTGCAGAGGGGTGGAGCTGGGTCTCCAAAGGTCTTCCCAGTAACATTCTAACATAATTTGGTGGCATTAGTATATTTGTAATGCCATGTACCCCTACTTTGTCTACTATGTCATTGCCCCTCAAATCCCTGTATCCATTAGGGGCCACCACCGGCCCCTACTAAACATCTGTCTGCCCCCTGTCTGCAGATTTTCCTGTCCTGGGTAGTTCAGAAATTGGGGTGCTGACATCTATTTCAGCATTGTTGTCCCGTTACACGTCACTTCTAATGTCACTAGAGTTGTCAGGGGCAAACCCTGGATCCTGGAAATCCTAATTAGCGTCTCAATGCACCAACTGAAGAGATGGAAAGTTAAGAAAAGCTGAGGGTCATTCACTGTGGTCACATTGGGAAGAGGAACCAATGAAGGGGTTCAGTGACCCCCGCCAAGTCCATTGTCAAGAATTAGAGAAACTTCAAGTTTAGCAGAGGACAAAACAGAGGTTTACATAGTTAGTGGTCCTGGCCACGCTGTGGTCTTCCCCATCCTGGCCAGGCTGTGGTCCTCCCCATCACTGACCAGTCGTCATCTCTGCTCCAGCCTGCAAGATTCTAGCAAGTCCTCAGAACTCTGAGAGCTCTTCCTGGGAGACAGGCTCCTTCTGACCAGCACCAGGTTCCAGGCTCCTCCCCCTTCTGGCACTAGACCCCTGGAGCAATCCCAATTCTGGGGTACCATTGTCTCAAAGTAGTCTGAGGGGGCTGGAGAGATGGCTCAGAGGTTAAGAGCATTGCCTGCTCTTCCAAAGGTCCTGAGTTCAATTCCCAGCAACCACATGGTGGCTCACAACCATCTGTAATGAGATCTGGTGCCCTCTTCTGGCCTGCAGACAGAATACTGTATACTTAATAAATAAATATTTAAAAAAAAAATCAAAGTAGTCTGAGAGCTGAAGGGGCCATGCCTCTTTAGGATGTCTTAACTCTATGCCATGTCCTCAGGGACAGAGGACTCAGCTCCACACTGTCTGTGGTCTGACATACGCCATCAGACTGGGTGTTGATTCTTTTCGGTTGGTTTTAGCTTTTGACCCAGAGTCTCACACTGACTTACACCCAGACTTGCACTAACTTAGATTCTGGATTCTCTTGCCTCTGCCTTCCTGGGTGCTGGGATTAAAGAATCACCACTGCCAGGCCAGTGTAGAGAATCTTAAGCCTGACAGGCCTGACCTCAGATCCCAGCTCTATCCTCACCATTATATAAGATTGAATACGTTCCTTAGGCTGTGTGTTTGTTGAAAGATGTCTTATTCTGCCCCCAGGCTGGCCTTGACTTTAAGCGATCCTGCTCTTCCAGCCTCTCGGTGCTAGGATCAGAAATCTGTCATCATACTTGATGACTTGTATGACTTGGTGGCTTGTCTATGCACTTGAGCCTCTGTCTCCTGTCTGTAAAATGGGGGTGAAGTACTCAGCTTGCCGTCAGTCATATGGCCTTACTGTGGCTCTGAGACAGTCTTTTTTGTTTTTAATTTTATTGAGCTCTACATTTTTCTCTGCTCCCCTCCCTTCCTCTCCTGTCCCCTTCAACCCTCTCCCAAGGTCCCCATGCTCCCAATTTACTCAGGAGATCTTGTTTTTTCTACTTTCCATGTAGATTAGATCTACGTAAGCCTCTCTTAGTGTCCTCATTGTTGTCTAGGTTCTCTGGGATTGTGAATTGTAGGCTGGTTTTCTTTGCTTTATGTTTAAAAACCACTTATGAGTGAGTACATGTCATAATTGTCTTTCTGGGGGAGCTGGAGAGATGGCTCAGAGGTTAAGAGCACTGACTGCTCTTCCAGAGGTCCTGAGTTCAATTCCCAGCCATCCATAATGAGATCTGATGCCCTCTTCTGGCATGCAAGCAAACATGGGAGGAATGTTGTATACATAATAAATAAATAAATCTTAAAAAATTGTCTTTCTGGGTCTGGGTTACCTCACTCAAAATGATATTTTCTAGCTCCATCCATTTGCCTGCAAATTTCAAGATGTTGTTATTTTTTCTGCTGTGTAGTACTCCATTGTGTAAATGTACCACATTTTCCTTATCCATTCTTCAGTTGAGTGGCATTTAGGTTGTTTCCAGGTTCTGGCTATGACAAAGCTGCTATGAACATAGTTGAGCACGTGTCCTTGTAGCATGGTTGAGCATCCTTTGGGTATATACCCAAAAGTGTTATTGCTGGGTCTTGAGGAAGGTTGTTTCCTAATTTTCTGAGAAATCACCACACTGACATCCAAAGGGGTTGTACCAGCTTGCATTCCCACTAGCAATGCAGGAAAGTTCCCTTTTCCCCACAACCTCTCCAGCATAAGTTATCATCAGTGTTTTTGATCTTGGCCATTCTTAATGGCATAAGATGGAATCTCTGGGACATTCTAATATATCTCCATCTCCTTCCCTAGGTGATGCTGGAATCTTCTGTGTACCTGACCTTGGCCGTCTACAGTGGCTGCTGCCTCCTAGCTGCTGTGGCCTCCTGCTTTTTGCCCATCGAGACCAAAGGCCGAGGACTACAGGAGTCCAGCCACCGGGAGTGGGGCCAGGAGATGGTTGGTCGAGGGACCAGCAATGCAGATGTCCCCAGGTCGAACTCTGGCTCTCAGGAATAAGAACCCTGGGAGCTGAGCTGGTCTTGAGGTTAGGGAGCTGGCAGAGCCCAGCTGGGCCACTTATGGTCACTGCCGACATCAAGAACTTACCCAAGCGGGTGATGTGGACCGACAGGGTTTTGCGTCTTCTCTGTGTTTGGCCATGTTCGTCAAGGGTCACCCATCCCGGGAAGGTGGGGTGGCATTCGCTCCTGGGGCTTCTCTGTGGTGGGGGAAGGATCTGCATGAGGAAACTGCTACTGTGGGAGGGGCCCAGGAAGCTCAGGGCCAGCCGAGCAGATGTCACACACTTGGAGAGCCACTGCCCACCCAAAGATCTCCATAGATACAGTTCAGGCCCAGACCCCTGTGACACCTGCCATTTTGTCCAGTAGGTATCTTCTGCACCCTGGCCCCAGGCTTTCTTTGGAATTAAGGTGAGCTAGTGTCTGGCTTATGCAGCTTTTCTGGAGCCAGAGATGCCCTCTGCTTCCTTGCCTGGGCCCCTCTAGATGTCTCTCCAGGGCCTTCCAGGTGAAAACAACAGATGAATGGGTATTTGAATTTGAGCCAAGCAGCCTCCACCTGGCCCCTTCCCTCTGGAGTTGCCGTCCCCGGCTGCAGAGGGTACTGATGAGCCTCTGAGGAGAAGAACTGGGTGCCTACCGGGCGATAACCTCAGAAAGTTGTTACCCCAATCCCCGACCTGGAAACTGGAGACCGAGGCCTAGCGGAGGGGAAACTCAAGCCCAAAGCCAGAGTCTGCTGAAACAGTGAAGGTTTTCTGAGCCCTCTGCTTTGGCTCCCTCCTCAGCCCTACTGAACGGCGAGTCCTGGTTTACTCAGGCTTCAGGGCTGTGCTGTGTACAGACGGCTGCACAGACTGGGGGATCTCCAGGGGAAGCTCCCGCTGCAGGCCCACTCTGTCTTGGGACCAGGAGCCCATTGCTCCTTCCGGGCCTGCCTTCTCATTCAGGCATGGCTCCTCTGTCAAGAGCAGCCCTGGCCCTACAGAGGTAGGCCCTGGGAGGACACCCTGGCACAAGGTTCAGAAAAGTCCTTATCAGAGGGGAGGGGAAGCCATTTTTGTGGCCTTGGGAAGAAGGACCAGAGGTAGATCTTGGCAGGCCGTGTGTACTCCCAGATTCCGGAACCCACGGAGGGAGGAAGGAAGCTTGCAGGCCCCACCAAAGGCCAGAGGAGACCGTCCTACCGCCTGACGCACACAGGAAGCAGTCAATGTGCGTTGTGCATTCATCTTATTAAAACGTTGGTGACAGACATTACAGGGCCTGGGTCTGGTCATTGGGGATGGTGTTCTGGTGACAGTTCACTCCAAAGTCAGGGGACGTGGTCCATTCAGCGGAGAGTGCTTTGACTCAGTCTCCTCTCCTATCAGAGGCAGGCACCAGGTAAGCTTGGTGGAGACAGCACTGTTAATGGGAGGAAGACACAGTGGTCTCTTCGTGGGGACAGGGTGGTGCCCACCCCCTTAACCCTGTGCTGGCATTCACATTTTAATTTATTATTGTTGTTATTGATATTTGAGACAGACTTTCCCAGTGTAGCCCAAGCTAGCCCACTTCTTCCTGTCTCAGACTCCCTAGGGCACCACCATTACCCAGCTCAGTCACATTTTCTTGAATTTTTTAATTTCTTGTAGTTATTTTTGGGCAACTCAGCTGTCCTAAGTAACAAGCAGTCTTTACTTTGCCTCCTTTCCCCTCCCTCTCCCCCCTCCCCCAGCTAGTCAATTTCACTTCTTCATCCTCAAATGACCCAGCTCCCGTGGAGAGGAAGCTGGGGTTGCAGCCGGAGTTCTCCAGGGCTACAGTGTAGCTTCTACCCAAAGAGAAACAATTAACCCTTGAAGTGACTTCAAGTTTAATGTGGAGCACAAACCTGGAATCCCAACACTTGGGAGGGGGAAGTTGGAGGGTCAGAAGTTCAAGGTCATCCTCAGCCACTTAGCGAGCTTGAGACCAGTCTGAGCTTCACGAGACCTCCTCCAAAGCAAAACACTCACATGCACACGCGCGCATGCATGCACACACACACACACAGAGACAGAGACACAGAGAGAGATTGACTCTGCTTTACCTGGGCAGCATGATTCCACACACTAATACCTGACAAACAGAAGCAGGAAGATTGTGAGTTTGAGTCCAGCCTTGGCTATGCAGACCTCCTGACTTAAGACCTCTCTCCCTCAACACACACACCAAATAAATGGAATAAACTTTTAAAAAAAAATCAGTATTCTGAGCAGGGCAGAGACCTCACAAAGCCTCCGTGCCTCAGAATCCATCAGACCTTGAGCAGAAGACTAGGAGCTAATTTTAATCAACCTGTTTGTTAGTGGGAATGTCATCTGTTTCTCTCCATATGAGAAATCACTTCAGAACACGACAAAAGGTGTTGCTGGTGTGATGATTCCGTAAGTCAGTACCCGATGCCCGGAATTCGATCCCTGGAACCCTGGGGTAAGGAGAAAACTGACTGCTACGGGCTGTCCTCTGACCCCAACACATCGTGACCACCGTGTCTGCTCACACTCACATACATGGACACAATAGACTAACAAACATAAAGATATGCAGTGTCCCAAGGTTGTACACTTCTCTCTCTGATTTCAGGTCTCAAGGATGGGGCTCGGCTCAGTACTGGTGCATTTACCTTGCACGCTCAAGGTCCTGAGTTGTGCCCTCCCCTTCTTTTCCCTGTCCTTACACACAGACACACACACACACACACACGTACAACCTCGATCAAGTCTCCTCAAGACCATAGAGATGGCCTTCATGTGGTGAGAATAGGAAGAAAGCATGTCAAGGATCAACCCTGGAGAGTTTGGATAGCCACAGAGTGTTTTAATAATGTTGATCAGCAGAGTAGCAAGGGCGGGAGTCCCCCTCCTCCCATTACAATGGTAGACATCAAGTGTGCTGTGAACCACTCCGGAGGTCTAAGCAAAGGTGTCTGGACCACTCCTTGGCAGATGAGCTCAGACCCTGCCACCCAGTACACCCAGCCTGAACTCAGTCGTTCTGTTGTGAGAATAGCATTGCTACATGATCTCGACCCCCACCTCTCTCTCGCAAACTGGTTTGGGGCCAGCCAGCATCCTGCAGATGCTTTACCAGATGGGATGCATGGGGAGGACCAGGATTTCTCCACCTCACAACTTTGCCTAACGAAGCTGGGGAGAAAGAAAATATCACCAAAGAAAATATCAATTAATTGGCTGTAAGGTCCTGGGGTGTTCTCATGGAGCAAGTGATGGTCACTTGAGTCCTCAGAGGTGGGATGGCGGCATCCTGGACTTCTTTTCTTCTAGAATTTTTCCAAAGAGGTTGGCTGCCTCCATTGCACAACCCCAGTGAACTGTGACCCCGTAGCCTCCATGACCATAGTTGTGGATGACCTGGGAGAGGAAAGAGATGGTGGCCAGATGCAGAAGGGACATCAAGGAGGGAAGCTTGGCTACAGTGGAAGACCAGGAGCTTTCTAAAGAGCTTGGTTGAACCAGATGCCACAAGCTCTATCAGTGTGTTAGCCAGAGGGTGGGCAAGGCCTGGGACTAGCTTAGGGGAAGCTATCTGAGGAGGGATAGGGTGGTACCCTATCTAGACTCTTGCTTCATCCCCTAGCCCAGAAAATGTAGAACCGTGAAACCTTGAAGTCAGAGACATCTGCTGCAGTGTTTTCTTACCGGTGACTCTCCACACACACACCCAGCTCTGCAGAGGCACACCCGGCTGCTCCAAACATACACAATCATCTGTGCACACTCACCTACACACC
>NC_022010.1:3771447-3773682 GCF_000317375.1 Microtus ochrogaster | reverse complement strand
TGCAGAGGCACACACAGCTCCTCCATACATACACAATCATCTGTGCACACTCACCTACATACCTGGCTCTGCAGAGGCACACACAGCTCCTCCATTCATTCACAAGCATCTGTGCACACTCACCTACATGTGTGCCCCTCTGTCTACACGAGTACAATGTTCACATACATACCCTCCACACACCCCTATCTGTCTAAAAGGAGAAACCTAACCTCAGTACAGGGGTTGCTTCCAGCGTGTGCTTGCTCAGCTCATTCCTTTGGCACAGAATGACCAAGGGATTTGATGCTCTCAGCTCCCACCCACAGTGAGGGGACCCAAGAGGCGCCCCTCCAGAAAGATAAAAGTACCATCACAAAGTGAACATCCTAGAAATATCTCCAATCAAGTTCTGTTTACACACACAGCCCTGCCTGTCACCAGTGGTCTGACTTAAGTGGGTGAGATCACCAACGGCAGTCCTGTTTTCTCTCAGGAGGACAGAGAAAGCTGTTCCCATTCGAAGAGCTTCAGGGGAGACCAGGAAGGTCCTGAATCTGTCCTGCCACTGGTCATAAAGTGCCATTTCCCTTTACTCAGTCCTTTCCCATCTCAAGTCTCAGTGTTCCCACTTACAAGTGGAGTGGCCACCACCTGATCTCAATGACGTTTCCCAGGAAATGGCAGGGTTGTTGTTGGAGATGGGGCAAGCGTCACTTCCCTCGACCCAACACACCTCTGCACTTGAAGATCCAAAATGAAGCTTTTCTCTTTCTAGCCGAACCTGAGGCCGGACTGGCCGGAAACCAGTGAGTTCACCAACAATTCTCGCATTCTGGGGAAGAGAAAAGCTGTAACTCACCTAGCTAGTTTCCTTTGCTGACATTCTAGGTAGCTGTGATTTAGCTTTTAGAATCTCATCATTAGTTCCCACACTGTTTAATCACTGGTTGTCAGTTACCGGCCCCCTCTGGCTGTGTGAGGTGTGTGTGTGTGTGTGTGTGTGTGTGTGTGTGTGTGTGTGTGTGTGATGTGCAGGTACATACATGCCACAGTGGAAGTCAGAGGACAACCTTAGGTGTCAGCCCTCACCTTCCACCTTGTTTAAACAAGGTCTGTTCACGGCTACATGTGCTAGGCTAGCTGGCTCACAAGCCCAAGGAGTCCTGGTGTCCACCACCCACGTCGTCATGGGAGTGCTGGACTTACAGGTGTGTGCTGCCCCATCTTCGCTACGTGAGTTCTGAGGATCAGGTCCTCATCGCTGTGCTGCAATCTTTTATCCCTGAGCCATCCCCTTCTATAGCAATGACCACATCACCAGCAGCCATTGTTCTGGTGTTACCAATGATTCTCACCATGTCACTATCCCCATCACTACAGTTGTCACCACCAACCCAGCACTGTCTCCCACTGATCTTGTCAGCCTTGCCATGATCTTATAGGCATCAAGTACACCTGCTCTCTGTGAAAACACTAAGATGCCACCCTATGAAGTACCTTCTCAGGAGGGCCAGTTAGGTGTCAAATGCTGCTGTGTACTCCAGTCTGTCTGGGGTTAACTTGCCCACTTATCCCATTAGTGACATCCTCCCATCAGGAACCAGATGCCCTTGACTAGGGCACTGACCTTCAGGGTGGGCTCCAGTTGACAGCATCCTTTCCAAATGCTGTTGTGGTCATGGACACTGTTCAATTCATTCCAGTTCCCCAGCTGGAAGACACCTCCGAGCGTAACAGTCTTGGACCTAGATCAAAATACAGAGGGCTAAGGAAAATGAAGCCTGGAGGATGGAGGCACCTCTCCCTACTCCTTCTTTCTCCACTGAGTCACCCAACCCTGTCATCCTTGCCATCCCTGCTAAACACACCCCACTGCCGCTGTGATCACCACCAACCCACTGTGCCACCCATCCCCAGCATCGCAATTGCCAATAGTACCGTCATCTCTATCAACAAAGGAGGAGGCTCAGGGGATAAAGGGCTTGCAGCTCAGCAGTGAGGACCTGAGTTCAGGTGCCCGCAAGTCATGTGAAGACAGACACAGCAGCACACAAACAGCAATGTCATCAACACCAACCCTGTCACCATTTATACCACCAAAGCAACACCATCATGATATTGCCACCTCCACCATGCCAATAAAGTCACCCCCAAGACATCTAACACTACAACACCACTCATGTCACTACCGAGCCAGCCAGCACCACCATGCCATCTCTGCCTGGAATCAGCATCTCTGCCATGCTAACACCA
>NC_022010.1:3767830-3771151 GCF_000317375.1 Microtus ochrogaster | reverse complement strand
CTCTGCCTGGAATCAGCATCTCTGCAATGACAGCGCCACCATGCCATCTCTGCCTGGAATCATCATCTCTGCCATGCCAGCACCACTGTGCCATCGCTGCCTGGAATCATCATCTCTGCCATGCTAGAAACACACTTCATCTTCATCAACACCAAATGTCTTTCCCACTCCACCACCATCAATGACGGCGATCTCCTTAACACTGCCGCTTGACTATATCACGATGACTGTCAACAACCCCATCAGCACCGTCTTTCCCCTTCAATGACCATGCTACTGTCATTCATCACCACTAGTCCTGCCACCCAGGCGCCAAGGTCAACACCATCAGCACAATTGCTCTCCCCTCTCCACCTGCTGCCTTTCTGACCACCTTTGGAGTCACTGCCTGAGTATCAGGGTCTTTGTCCCAGCTTTACACCACTGCCACCAAAAGGAATGCTCAGGATAAAGCCCAATCAGGGTTGAATCCATCCCACCATCCCAGGGATTTCATTGCCTACGCCCATTTGTAAGACAGGTGGATGGAGTGTTAAGAGGCCATGAAAGCTACCCCTCTGTGCCCTTAGATGAGCCAGAGATTTACCCCGGGATGATGTACGGGGAGTTGTAGATGCCACGGCTTGAGTCGTGGGTGAGGATGAAGTGCTTCATCCATGGGGCCTCCACCTGTTGGTTCAAGGCAGTCACAGCTTGTCAGAGAACGAGGCCAGTGGTTTTCCCTTTAGTTTGCTCCCCTCATGACCCTCTAACCCAAAACTGCAGGAGGGTCACCTGACAGACAGCTCTCCTTGCTCCCCGGAGTATCCTGGGTCTTCACCCCATGTCTGTGGAAAAACCTTAGCCCACAGGAGCAAGCACACACACGTATCAACCCACACAAGGAACGTACACACACTCTGCACACATGTCAATGCACATGTGCACATTCACATTAGTGTGTCCACAAACAGGCAAGCATGCACACACATGCCCCACACATCATGATAGGCATGAGACAGTGGTGACACCAACAGACCAGTTAACCTGGGTTCTAATCCTGCACGTGTTACTTGACACCTCCGTGCTCCAGAGCGGCTGTGTTTGATTGACAAAACCTTCTCAAAGGGTTGTAGCAAGGACTAACTGCTACAAGGATTAATTGATCAACTCAGCACAGTGCTTAGGTGCGAATCGGGCACTTGAGAAGCACTTTAAAAGGCTTGCCATTTTCTTTATAACTCAGGCCTGTGCTATGGCTCCCACACGGTAGAGACATCTCCACCCATGCTTTACTACGGGGAAGAAATTCCAAGACAGAACTTTTGGGGTGCAGGGAGTAGGCTAGTCCTTGTTTCTTCAGTAAGTCACCTCCTCGAAGGCTGGAGTCACTTAACAAGACCGCCCACCAGCTTCGGAGTGCTGGGAGCAGGTAAGAAAGCTTTCCATTGACCACAGCCTCACCTGAATGATCTGGCCCCGGCCTGGCTGCAGCAAGGTGTCTGTTTGCAGCGCCCCAGCCCATACGCCTGTACAGTTGATGATCACGTCCGCACCTCCTCTTGCCACCTGGCAGCAGGAACAGTCAAGGAACAGGAAGGAGTGAGGACTGTCCTGGGCCTGCCCCCTCCAGCCGCTTTTGTTATTGTTTGTTGTTTTGTTTTTGGAGACAGGGTTTCTCTGTGCAGCCTCACCTCAGGCCAGCGAGGACGCTGTGAGACCCTAAGGAGAGACTGCTGGGCAGAGAGGACTGTGGAGAGGGAACTTTTCTAAAATCTTAAAGAAAACTTCACATGGCTGGGCGGGCAGTGGTGGCACATGCCTCTAATCCCAGCACTTGAGAGGAAGAGGCAGGCGATCTCTGTGAATTTGAGGCCAGCCTGGTCTACAGAGTGAGTCTCAGGACAGGCTCCAAAGCTACAGAGAGAAACCCTGTCTTAAAAAAAAAATAAACGAATGAATGAATGAATGAATGAATGAATGTTCACATTAAGCCAAGATGACTCCAACCACCATCAGGACCCTTTGGAGCCCATCCTCTTGCCTTCTCTCTGCCAGGATGCTGGCTTCGGCTCTGCCTATGCCCAGAACGCTTGTCAACTCAGACACAGTAAGCACCCTATGCTCCCAGTCCATCCCTGGTGACTCCCTCACAAAGCTATCATGGGCATATAAACTGTTAAGTGTGTTCTGTCTTAGAGCCATGGGGAAGGGGGGCTGTGATAGAGTCAACTGCAGAGCCCACGTGTCGATCAGGGCCAGGCCTAACCCCACGAGCTCAGCACCAGCAGCTGGACATGCTGACCTTTTGCCTGTGCCAAGCATTATTTTGCATTCTGATAAGACGTGGTGGCCCTGACCTCATCATTGTCAATGCTGATGGTGTACCTATGGCATACCATAGTCGAGTGCCTGGACATTGCAGAAATGTCAACCAGGTGTCAGTGGGAAGCATGGGAGAGCCTGAACTGCACCGTGGACTAGAGCTGACTCTAAAACAGACCCGGTCCCTCCAGCCTCTGGGATTCCATTGTTTCCTTCCCTTCTTACCACCAACATCGAGAATGCCCAAGGCCTCCTGGGGTTGAGACCAGGCTTAGAGCCTGGGTCATGCCTGCAGGAGCCCCGATAGTCTAAGAAGGGGTCTCCCACACAGCAGCAGGAAACAGCTTACCTTCCTCCCTCACATCCCTGCCTCTCACCTCTTCAAAAGACTCCACCTTCCGATGGAAGAGCTTCACACCCCTCTCTGTCAACCTGGAATGAAGAGACACATCAAAGCAGCCCCAAATTCTCTTCTTTGCCACATCCCTCCTAGAGGACAGCACAGGGAACATTCTAGTGGACATAGCCCCATGTGTCCCAATGTAGCCATTTAGTTCACGGGCACCCAACTGGACCAGTGGCCTGAAAAGCATCCTTCTAAAAACAAGGTCCTCTTGGAGGCCCTACCCCTCACTGAAAGTCACAGAGCGAGGTGTGCACTGGGATTGGAACACAGACCCCGTCTCTCTCTCTCTCACAGAGCGAGGTGTGCACTGAGATTGGAAAACACACCCCGCCCTGTCTTTCTCACAGAGCGAGGTGTGCACTGGGATTGGGACACACACCCCGCTCTCTCTTTCTCACAGAGCGAGGTGTGCACTGTTGAAATAAGAGTGGCGGGGCTGCTTCCCCGGCACCCCAGCCGCCTGGCTAGTTCATGCCCCGAAATAACAACACACAAATTGTTTTAAATTCATTTAAGCACTGCTTGGCCCATTTCTATCTAGCCTCTTCTAGGCTAATTCTCACATATTAATTTAGCCCATTTCTAATCATCTGTGTTGCACCCCAAGGTGC
>NC_022010.1:3755271-3764995 GCF_000317375.1 Microtus ochrogaster | reverse complement strand
TCTCTCTTTCTCACAGAGCGAGGTGTGCACTGGGATTGGGACACACACCCTGTCTCTCTTTCTCTCACAGAGCGAGGTGTGCACTGAGATTGGAAAACACACCCCGTTTCTCTCTTTCTCACAGAGCGAGGTGTGCACTGGGATTGGGACACACACCCCGTCTCTCTCTCTCACAGAGTGAGGTGTGCACTGGGATTGGGACACACACCTCGTCTCTCTCTCTCACAGAGCGAGCTGTGCACTGAAATTGGAACACACACCCCGCCCTCTCTTTCATTACATTCTGCTGTCATCAGATTGCTTTATATCAAAAGGGACAAACTTTAGGAGTGTGGGGAGAAGAGGCAGAGTTGGACCAGTGTCAAATGCACCTTTGTTAGAGCATAACACCAGAGACAGTGGGCCTGGGGACACCCTTCTCTCTCTTTGAATGTCCCAGAGAAGCGCTCAGTGGTGGCATGTCTGCCCAGACTATGCGAGGCCTTGGGTTTGAACTCGGCACTGAAAACCCATCAAAAGAGTTAGAAACCATAACTATCCAAAGGGTTTTCCCAGAAGGAATTCTAACTACCTAATTTCTTAATGGTGGACACCTGGGAAGAGTCTGGTCAGGGGTCACAATGTCCCAAGGACAAGAGTAGTGTTGCCAGCCCAGTGGTTTGTTGTGGCGCAATTCCCTCAGATCTGTAACACCCATCCTGGAGGGGGAGAGGCTCTTGAGACACATGAAGTTAATGAACTCCCCATGACTGGGAAGATGAAACACAAGATTCATGAGGCCCCTCCCCAAGATCACACTGGCTAAGGGAGGAGACTCAGGCCAGCTGAGCAGCCCAGGGGAGATTCTCCCAGACATGCAGCTGCCTCTGAGATGAGCAGAGACCACCAGGGTCACAGTTTTCACCCGTGTTAGGCTGTGCTTTCTGATGACATGGTGTCTTTGAGTCATTCTACTCCTGTAAGTGACCCCTCACCCATATTGCTTTTACTAACTCAATACACTCATTGGTTTCATCAAGTTGAACTTTGATGTAATAATTACTTTAGTCTGTTGTGGGTTCCCTATCTGGGGTGAGTAATCGTGTGTGTGTATGTGTGTGTGTGTGTGTGTGTGTGTGTGTATGTGTGTATTGTGGCTTCTCAGGAAAATGCTCACATGACATGTTTCCCAAGTTTGGCTGATAGCTACACTCACCCAGGGTACTTATTGAGATACAAAATTTCTGGACTACTAGGCATGAGACTCTCCATTAATCCAAGCACTTGAGGAGTAGGAATAGGCAGATCTCTGTGAGTTCCGGGTCAACCCGGTCTACATAGAGACCATGCCAGCCAGGGTGAGACCTATAGTGAGACCCTGACTCAAAGGGACAAAGATGAAAACCAAAATTCTGGACCATTGCCCCAGGGCCTATAACTCAGTGGGTGTGGAGTAGGCTTCTGAAATCCATATTTTAAAAGGTCTTCCCAGATCATAAAGGTCTCCATTTATTTCAGAGTTTTTCAAAATCTTAATAAATTATAGGAAATATATCAAGTCTCCTTTAATATGAATGCAGGTGATCCCCAAACTATTTGCTAACATAGAACACTACATGATTCATGTTAAAACATGAGTAGCAAGACGGGGCATCTGCCCTTGACTGTATCACTTAACATCGTCCTAGGGATACTTGCAAGGGCAGTTAGAGAAGAATGAAAGGGAGAGAAATGCTTTAGAAGCTAATTTATGCAAGCTATATAACTATATCTAGAAAAACATTTAAATCCATTTTAAACCACTATATATGAGCATGAGGGCTTGAGTGAGATCGCTAAGAAGTACAGCAAATGAAAGTCTCCGCACGCAGAGAATGAAGGTCAGGACCGGGGACAGCTCCCACACTGCATCCCGGGATTCTCCTCAGCCTTGGAGTTTGGCAACATGACTTCTCTTCTACAGCCTGGCCCCTGCCACCTGTCCTTCTCAGAGGAAGCTTCTGCTCTTACCTCTCAGTCAGCCACGGCAGGTACCTCTTCCCCTCTAAAGACAGGCTTGTGTTGAACCAGCCATAGCTAGAGTCAGAGGGGGCAAAGAGGTCAGAATCTGAGGTTTGAGAGCTGCTTTGTATTATTCTACGAGTCCCCAGTGGCTAGAGCTGAGCCACCAGGTGTCGCTTGTGGGGTGATGGTAGGGATTCAGCTTAATGCATCAAACCATGGCATTCTGGGAAATGTAAATAGAGTTTGGATGTTTTGGGGGATGGGGTCAGGTGAGGAGAGGACCGGAGGCCAGGAGTGTGGAAGCACACAGGCTGGGCTGGATTCTGAGTGTGGTCACGTGGCTGTGTGGCCCTGGGAAGTCCTTTAGACTTTCTGAGGTTCTGTTTCCTCATTTGAGAGAGTGGTTTGACAAAGTGGATTTGCTAGGATTTAAATGCTGAATGTCCTCAAAGTTTCTGTGCACAGGATTGGTGTCTGAGGTGGCAGTACTGAGAGGTGATGAGATTAGAAGGTTAGGGCTAGGGAAGAAGCCGCAACCATCAGATGCTTCCTTCAAAGGCCACTGTGGGACTTCATCATCCCCTCTCTTTGCTTCCTAGCTTGAGATACAAGCAGCTCTGACAAGCACCCTCATGAACTAAAACAAGCCTTTTTGCAAAGGTAAGTTGTGTCTAATATTTTATCATATGGATATAAAGTTGATTGACATTTCAGCTCAAAGCCAGGAAGGGGCTGGGCTTCAGAAGTAGAGGGTACCAGGGGCTCTAGGATTGAGATGGGATGGCAAATTGGTGCTTCTGTTCCTGGCTGCTTTCTAGACAGTTCTGTCTGAATTGTCATGCCCAGTGTCTTTGCCTGTGACAGGATCTTACCTGTACTCAGGGAATATGTCCATCTCTCTGGGGGTCAGCCTCCGAAATCCCAGAACTGTGTTTCTCCAGGAAGGGTCCTGAGGAGAAAGCAGAGACAAGCTCACAGGGATAGGTGGACTTGATCATCAGGATAACAAAAACTCACAGAATGCTTGCTGGATGACAGACAGTCGGCAGTGTCCGGCTGAACCTCCAGCTCACTCCTGCTGCAAACCAAATCCTCTCAGAGAATCTCCAACAAAGAAAAGGTGCCAAAAAGACTAGTTCTACATTCTTGGTGGCTGTGGCAGCTCCTCCCCTGAAGCTGCCAATAACCCAAGACCCCACCTAAAACAGTCATCTTTGGCCATTCTTGGGCACAAACTCAGTTTGTGGAGGATTCATCATCAACCCTCATCTACAAGTTATATAAGCTCCATGCTTTAGTTCAGCCGTGTAGCTTCTCTGGCCCAATCTCTGGGGTGAGAGGGCTCACTGGGAGTTGCTTCCTCATATATACCTGTTTCTTTGCTTTTTCAACTTGACTTGATTTAGCTTATGGCATCGGTCAAGAAACCTATTATCTGGTTACAGAAAACCTTTTGGGCAGCATTTACTTATATGGCTCTGTTGTTGGGTCTCCACAACCAGCCATTGAGGTGGATGCAGTACAGACAGACCAAATGACCTTAGAGAGGTCAAGTCTTGTTGTCTAAAGTCACACAGCAAAGAGGTAGAGCTGAGATATGAACTCACACAATTAGGCTCAAGTCTATGCTCACTCTGCTTAGCATCAAGTAAGTGGTGGGGAGAGATAGAGAATCTCAGTGGACCTGAGGCTGGGGGTGTAGCTCAGGGACAAGACACTTGATCCTCACCTCCACCAAAATAAAAATAAATAAACAAATGAATAAATCTAATTTGAATGCAAGTCTATGACCTCTTAGTACTTCCCCAGCTCAGAACCCCAGCCCCATCTGTGCCCTGTTAGGTTCAAATCCCCGCCCCCCTCAAATGGCAGTGCTGGTAATGTTGTCCTAAACAGGATTTTGGCGGGGTAAGCATATGAATTGTGAAAAGTCTCTGCTCCTCGATAAGCCTCTCTGCCGACACAGCAATCCACATCAGACCAAATCAAACTGAATTAGAAAAAGCCCAGGTTTAATGAATAAAATGCTCCTGAATGATTTTCCCCAGAGAAGAGACAGGAAAGAGAGACTGGAAAACATGTCTGTTCTCTGAGGAGCAATTTAAATACCCCGTGAGAGTGGTCTTGAGCATCTCTGGGGGAGGCGTCATCATTTGATGGGCTTTCTGAGATGTGGCAGGGTTTGGAGAGAGATGGGGGAGGGGGCTTGGGTTGGAACTTCCACCCAAACATTCCAGATTTTGGGTATATGGATGCCGGGGCTGAGATTGTTATTGGGTAAACAAACCTAAAGGTGGGTTTCTGGATTTGTGTTCACCAGAAAAGCAGAACAGGGAACACCCCTAATCCTCCAGGAACCTCCTTTAACCTTCCTTCCCTCAAAGGTCAGCTACCTTGGGTAAGGACAGCTATTTCCCTCTCTATAGCCTGTATCAGTCAGACCCACAGCCCGCGGACATAAAATCTGCTGCCTTTTCTCCCATTTTGCTCTTCTTTCTGTCTCTCTGATACATCCCAAGAGAGGGCCTTGGCAATTTGGATCCCAATCCTTTCGCTCTGCCCACAGAGTGGTCTAGCTCTGTAGTTTCTCCGCACCCTTGCATGTTGCCCTCACGGTCAAGGACTCTTGGCTCACCGGAACTTCGTGTTGGAAGAGATTGTAGCCTGAGACTAGGGACAAGCCCATTTTTTCAGCATCTTGAGAATGGATGTGGCTCAGCAGGTAGTCGAAGGTTTGCTGACCCCACTCCCTGGAAATATAAGAAATATCACATGTGAGTCTCTTCTGCCAGTTACTGTAAAACCTGAGTTTAGGTCAAGAAATGAAAATCTTTTTAGCCCCTACCTTCTGAGACCTTAAGGAATTTGACAACCTAGAGCTGAGGCCCCTCTCCCCTTCCCCGTTTTTTTCCTGTGCACAAATTCTTTTTAGACTACCCAATAATCTGATTCCAGCACTCGGGAGGCAGAGGCAGGTGGATCTCTGTGAGTTTGAGGCCAGCCTGGTCTACAGAGCAAGTTCCAGGACAGTAAGGGCTACTCGGAGAAGCCCTGTCTCAGGGAAAACCACACACACACACACACACACACACACACACACACACACACACAGAGAGAGAGAGAGAGAGAGAGAGAGAGAGAGAGAGAATGAGTGGTTGGACCTCAGTCAATGGGGAAAGGACACAGCCACCATTTGGGTTGGAATAAAGCTTGAATACACTTCTTGTCTTCATGTGTTTGGTCTTCTGGGCACACCCTCTTGATCATATAGGGTTGCCTCGTCCAGATACTTCACTTGGAATATTGTTTTCTTTCTTTGTGACCCCAAACTTATTCCTAATCAAAGTGGCATCAGGATCTTGGTCACTCAGCACTCTGGGCAGAACTGTTCAGGTCAGCCTGTGTAGTGCAAAACCCAGACATCCACAGGGCTCCCTCCTTCAGTGCTCCAAACAGCTCTCCCACACCCAGCTTCCCAGATGGAAACCAGGAAGGAAAGCATTCCATAGTGCACCCCAGGAACATGCCTGGAGTCTGGAGAACTGGGAACCACACAGTGCAGCCTGGAGCTGAGCACCCCCACTAGGAGCCACAGGGGACAGGACACAGACACTGGCTTGTCCCTCTTCTTTGGCACACAGCTGGCTCCATTCTAGCCAGGCTGGGCCAGTGCTTGCTGGCTGAAGACTCTGTGCCTGGTCCATTGTCCTCAAGAAGCTAACATCAAGGTCACGTGTAGGACCACACACCTTTAAAATCCTAGAAGGAGGCAGAGACAGGCAGATCTCTATGAGTTCGAAGCTAGGCTGATCTATGTAGTGGGTTCCAGAGCTACATGGTGAGACTCTGGCTCAAAAAAAAAAGAAAGAAAAAAGAAAAAAAAGAAAGAAAGAAAGACTGGAAGCAACCTTGTAAGTGACCTTGGGAGCTGTGTTTGAGGATGGACACAACGTGGAAGCAACACCATGGACGGAAACACGGTTTCTGAGATTCTTGACAGGAGTGAGCGTTAGGGTCTGTGTGATGTCACCCACTGAGGGTTCGTGTTGACACCTGTCAGCTACTAAACACACATCATGGCCTTCTGTGCCTTCTTCAGTCAACTCCCTTAGCTTTGGCAATCTCTGCATGCATCAGTACTGCGGCGTTGCGAGCCACCCAGCGCTGCGAAGGTCCCAGCGCTTGGAGCTCCTCACAGGATGGGCCTCCACATTTGTTTATTTCCTGTGTGTGTATACTCACACACGCACCTGCTGTGGTCCTCATGGGAAGGTCGGAGGACGGCTTTGGGTGCTGCCCCCATCTTCTACTGTGTGTGTTTGCTGTTTGCTGTGTGCGCTCTGGGCTAGCTGGGCTGTGAGTTTTGGGCGATTCTCTGATGTCCTCCTGAAGTCGCCCTAACAAGGATAGCCTGGGATTATTGATATGAGTGATTACATCCGGCTTCAAAGTGGATTCTGGGGATATGACCCACGTGGTCAGATTACATTCTGAGCCTCTCCCTCGCCACTCTGTTCCAGTTTCAGAGACAAGCCCGTGGTGATGGCTTTGAGAGCTGAAGTTGTAAGTTTAAATTATTGTGCTTAAGATACCTAGCATGCAGAAATACCTCTAACCTGTAAGCCCCGCTTGCCCAAGGACAGACAACTTTTGTTGTTCACGAAAGTTAACAACCCACGTGTTTTTACTTCTGTAAACAAGGTTGGTTGTCCCAACTGCACAGGATGTGCTGGGTCATACACAGGCAGGAAGTACGTCAGGTATCTGAGGCCATTCCCTAGCAATCCCAGGTATGGACCCGGCCAGTGTCCATTATCCTGGCCAGTATTTAATAATGCTTGTTTCAGGTGTGTGTGTGGGGGGCGGGGTGGCACACATCTTTAATCCCAGCACTTGGGAGGCAGAGGTAGGCGAATCTGTGAGTTCAAGGCCATCCTGGTCTACAGAGTGAGTTCCAGGACAGTTGGGCTGTTACACAGAGAAACTCTTTCTCAGAGGGGAAAAAAAAATGTTTGCTTTAGATTTGGCTCAAAAACTGTGGTAGTGGTCTTATTCTTGGCTAGATGGGATCAACAATGCCCAGGATGATTTTCATAGGATCGGGGACCACAGCTGTGTCTGCTGTCCAGATCAGCATTTCTTTTGTTTGGTTTTGTTTGTTTGTTTGTTTTGGGTTTTCGAGACAGGGTTTCTCTGTAACTTTGGAGCAGATCATTATTTCTTACTGCTTTATTTGTCTTTCCTTATTTATTTACTCTTTTAAAAACAGAGTCTCCCTGTGTGCTCTTGACTAGCCCAGGGTCTCCAGCTTGCAGGGACTCTACATTTGTTCCTCTGCTTCCTGAGTTACAGGATGACCGGTAGGTGCAGTCACCTGGCTGTTTATGTTTTAATCTAAGTCTTGTGTCGTCCTTGATGACCTCAAGCTTATAGGCCACTCTCCTCTACCCCCAAGCGCGGGGACACAGGTTGGAGCTTCCATAAGGGACTTGTCCTTGGCGATAAGAATTGTGATAAAAGGCTTCCTCTGTGGACCCAGCTTTCTGAGTCCCAAGACTGCCACATGGGACCTCTACTCACGCTTCCTGTGGGTTGCTGGAGTCCGAGAGATAGGGCTGCCATAAGCCCGCAGCCACGTCGCTGGTGGTGAACGGGGTGAAGCGGTCTGCATAGACCTTCAAGTGCAGTGGCTGCGCTGGGTGGAAACGCTCGTGAATGCAGAGGGCCGTGGACAGTCCAATGACTCCCGCTCCAATCACGACCACACGCATCACACCAGCCTGCGAGAGGAGAGAGTGGGTTGAGGGTCACTGTCACCACCACCATCAGGGTGGGCTCCTGACGGCCTGGAAAGCACCAAGCACGCTGCCCAGTCCCTTCCATTGGTGATGGCAACGAGTCCAAGATTCTAGAATGTAAGGGGTAGTTTCCCAATTTTTAAAAAAGGTTTGTCTTATTTTTTATGTATTTATATGTGGATGCGTATGCACATGTATGCATGTGTAATCTGGGTGCAAGGCATCAAGAGGAGGCAAAGAGGGTATCAGATCTCCTGGAGCTGGGCTTACAGGGTTTTGGAGACCCCTGACCTGAACTTGAGGCCTCTGGAAGAGCAGTGCAGGCTCTAACTCTTGGCCATCTTTCCATCCTCAAGATTCTGTTTTCAAGTAGAAACCCTGAGCTGTGCCTGATAAAAGTAAATAAATAAGGAAAAAAGAATAAATCAGTAAGAAATAGGGATCTGCTTCAAAGCTACAGAGAAACCCTGTCTCGAAAAACCAAACCAAACAAACAAAAAACAAAACAAAAGCAATGATGATCTGATAATTGCGGTTGGTCCCAACCACCGGTTTTGCAGGCTAGTCAGGTGGGCTGTCAACCCTGGGTAAGATACTAAGTTGCAACTTAGCAAGACAAACCTGGGGAGGGGTGGGGGAGGGTTAGGGAGATGGGGAGTGGGGGGTGGACAAGGAGACAATAAAGGCAAAGCAGCTCCAGTGTGGAGGAGAAGCTCCCACCCTCAGAGACCACCTATCATGTACCGTGAACTACAGCTTCACTGATTCTCATACCTAAGCCTCCTGTGTCCTTCTGAGGTCAGGGCTGCTGCTTTTGGTCTCACTCTACAGATAAGGAAACTGAGGCTCAGAGGGTGGAGTGTCTCACACACACCATCACCAAGTGGTTGTGTTGGAATTTGGACACATTTGCTGCACCCCTACTATGCGCCAGGTTGCCGGTAGCATCCCCAATGCAGGGTTTGCCCTCAGGACCGCCTCTTCTGGCAGAGGACTAGGCCTGCCTTGGGGTGCTGAGCTGGCTGCACCTTCGGATGTTCAGGCCTAGTAGCTTTTGACCTTGGGCCTTTCAGCCAACTCCTGTGAGGCGGAACAAAGGGATTGTGTGTGTCCGGAAGAGCCAAGCTCAACTCTCCTCCTCTGCACTCAGCTGGCCTCCCACAGACCCCGGCTCTTGGCAACACCAGCCTGGGGCCCTGAACAGCGGAACATTCTCAATATGGCCTAGTTTTGCAAAGGGGATGGCTGCAGGCCACGAAGGCTGGGCTCTGCTGGGGTTTCCGACGCCAAGCTGGGGACTGAGTCCACAAACAGAGGGTGGCAGCTTGAAGTCTGCACTTGAGTGTTGGGGTTTAGGAAGCAGAGCCCCCTATCCTTCCTCTGCACCCTCACCCCTGAGACAAGACTACTTCATTAGTAAAACAGGAGCAACTCCAATCTCATCAGCTGTCTTGAAGAATCAATGCCGGGCTCGGCAGTGGTTTCTGTTATGGTGCCTGGTCAGCCTTCAGTACATAGTACCCAGTAGCCAGTACAAGTGCTCAGTACACAGCACACAGTACTCGGTACACAGTACTTAGTATACAACAGTCAGTACTCAAATACTGCACAGTATTCGATACTCAGTACACAGCACACAAGTACACAGTACTTAGTATACAGCAAGCAGTACTCAGAACATAGCACACAGTACACAATACTCAGCACGCAGTACACAGGACACAATACACAGTACTCAGTACACAATACACAGTACTCAGCACACAGTACACAGCACACAATACACAATACTCAGCACACAATACACAGTACTCAGTATACAGCATGCAGCACACAGCAAGCAGTACTCAGTACACAGCACGCAGTACTCAGTACACAGCACACAATACACAGTACTCAGTACACAGCACGCAGTACTCAGTACACAGCACACAGTACTCAGT
>NC_022010.1:3741577-3754978 GCF_000317375.1 Microtus ochrogaster | reverse complement strand
CAGTACACAGCACTCAGTACTCAGTACACAGCACACAGTACTCAGTACACAGCACACAGTACTCAGTACACAGCACACAGCACGCAATACACAGAACACAGCACGCAGTACGCAGAACACAGCACGCAGTACACAGCATGCAGTAGTCAGTACACAGCACGCAGTACTCAGTACACAGCACACAGTACTCAGTACACAGCACACAGCATGCAGTACACAGAAACTATAGTCTGATGGATTAGCAGGGCAGACATGCTCAGCTCAGCCTAGCTCTGACAGGCACTGATGGTGTGAGCCTAACCAAGTCACTGGACCTGACTGGTAAGGAAGAGCAGCTCCCAGCCCGTCCAGAAGAGGAGAGCGTGTGCTGTCAATGATCACGTCTGACGTGACACAGGTAGCTCTTCGTGGAGTGCAATGTGAAGGCTTGCAGTCCTAATTAGAAGCAGGAGCCAGACTGCTGCAGCCGTGGATCAGCCCCAGGTAAGATCATCCATGCATGCAGTCATGAATGGGTCTGCAAATGCTTAGCTCTGGAATCGAGTCAACCGTTTCCTTGTGGTTGCTGCCATTTTTACGCTAGTGATGCGATGCTCCTGTTTTATAGCCAGTTGCTATAACACAGGTGCTTGGAAGGTGTATCCTCAAAGATGACCCAGTGGAGTTATTACATTGATCAGAAAGAGAGAGACCGAGAGAGACAATAAAGTCAACATAAACATGGCACAGGAGAGCCTATTTGGACCCCACCATCAGTAAAGGCACAAGACCCAATGCAGACAGCCCAACACCTTAATTCTATAGTCAACTGCTCTAGGAGAAATGTCCTTTATTGTCATCTGAAACCAGGGACAGAAGCTGAAGGAGAAGAGAACCAGCTGACAGCCCCACCTACCGCCTGTGTGGGACACACTCAGATCTCATCTGGTTCGGCCTGAGTGAATCTCGCTGCACTCTAGAAATATTTAAGCGGAGACAGAGATCAGCTGGCCCCGACTTTTCTTTTTGTGTCTCTGATTATAACCTTTGTCCCCTAGTAAGCAATCAGAAGAAACATTGTGTGCCTTTGTCACATGCTCTTAATAACATGAAGGACTTGTAAAACTAAAAAGCCAGCTCAGCCAGGTTACACCAAGTGACTATATCTTGTACAGATGCTATTTCCAGCTCACCTTTAAATTGGGACAACAGTTCCAAGAGACTGAGGACCAAGCCCCTCCCCAGTGTAATGATAAAGACCCTTTTTATCACTTACTAGGCACGGGTCAGCATCAGATATTTTATATCCATCTGCCTTCTAATTCTCAAATTCACCCTGTAAGATGAGTCAAGATCCCACATCCAGAGCCTTCAAGACGGCTTGGCTGGTGAAGGTCCCTGCCTCTGCACCCGACAGCCTGTGTTTCACTGAGACCCACGTGGTGGAAAGAGAGAAGTTGTCCCAGAAGTTTTCTTTTGGCCTCCCCATGTAGAATGTGGCAAGTGTGAGTCATCCCCATACCAAATCAATTAAACAATAATATAATAAAGACATTTGATCAAAGACAGTGTTCTGAGTTGGGCATGGTGGTGTATGCCTTTAATCCCAGGACTAGGGAGGCAGAGGAAGGTGGATCTCTGAGTTCAAGGCCAGCCTGGTCTACAGACTGAGTTCCAGGACAACCAGGGCTACACAGAGAAACCCTGCCTCAGAAAACAAACAAGAGTTCAAGGCCAGCCTGGTCTACAAAGGGAGTTCCAGGACAGGCTCCAAAGCTACAGAGAAACCCTGTCTCGAAAAAAAAAAAAAAAAAGAAAACAAATAAGAAAGCAAAAGATTCTGTGTTCCGGAGCGAGGGAAACTGAGGCTTGGAGAGGTAGAGTTCTTAACCCACTGTTCCCATCTGACTCCATGGGGCACTGTGCCATCTCTCTGAAGGATGTTTTCTTGACTGTCTTTCTTTCTTTTTTTTGTCACCAATCTCAAGCACAGTTGTTGGCCTGGGGAAGTCACCATGTTGCTCTGTCCCCTGCCCCAGCACGCATTCATCTGCCACTTACCACTGGGTCCAGGTTTCTGGAGAAAAAAGGTGTGTGGTTGCAGGTTCCCGTTTCTGGCAGGAATGTTCCAGATTCTGGGGTGTGTTGACTTCAGCCCTCAGCCCACCAGCTAGGACTGGAACACAAGGTCAAAGTCTCCGGCAGTGGAGGGGGGGCACAGAGCAAGGGGTGGGGCTAGACACCGTGCAGCTCCCAGGGACAGAACTTAGTCTGGCAAAGGAACCTCATGTCCCCTGGCTCTAGTGAGCTGCCTGACTTTCTGGCTGATCCCAAGCCCCTGTGGACAGGCCCGTGGGGAGGAGGGGTTCGTGGGCACAAGAAGACCTATCTCCCTGGCCAGCTGGAGATGAGCCTCTTCCCTCCCTCTTGCTGCCACTCAGCGGAGGGGAGGATCAGTCCCTGGGCCATTGTGGACCAAAGGCAGAAGACAGTGACTTCCAGGCCAGTCAACTAGCTCACTGCTGTTCTGGGACACAGGACAGATGAGACTGAGAAGGGGTGCTGTCTGGGCAGCGAGGATGTGTGGGCGGCGAGGATGTCCCAGAGACAAAAGCAGCAGGGCTCCAGTCCTTCTGCCAAGGCTAGACCTTCAGCCTGGAAAGGGAGAACAAAACTCATCTGGCCCCAAGAGGGGAGGGGAACTGCGATGGTCCAGCCTCTACTCCCAGCCCCGAGCTCAGTGACATCCACGGAGAAGGAAGCAGGAATAACACAGGTGGGACCGCAGGGCCACATGCACGCTAGGCAGGCACCCTGCCTCTGTACAGCCACAGCCTGCTTTCATAAGAGCGCACGGCAAAGTCCTCTTTTCACTTAGCGCCCTATCTCGACCTTAGAATAGTCACATGTCTCTCATACCTTGCTACCCCAGCAAAGTTCCTCGGGACTCTGATTCACCACCCTGCACTTGGAGGTTTACAGGAGTGAGCCGTGTTGTGGTCATTTCCTATTCCCATCCTCCAGTGCTCTACGTTTGACTGATCTGATGGGACCAGTTCTGAGCCTTCAGCTGGTCCAGCCCTTTAAGGTATGTGCTGTTCTTCACTACTCCCATATCAGAGCTGGGGTCCAGTACCCTTGAAGGTCAACTACATGTCTGCCGAAGATCCAGCACTGGCCCAACTCTATGGCATATGCACACTGGTGATTAAGATGCATCCAATCAAAAAGCTTGTATGAGAATGTTCTTAGCCCCAAACTAGAAACAGAAAAATTAGATAGTTCTCTCTCTCTCTCTCTCTCTCTCTCTCTCTCTCTCTCTCTCTCTCTTCCCCCTCCGTTCTTTTAGTGATAAATTATCTCCCCAGGTATCCCAGAAGTGGCTTAAAACTGATAATCATTGAAATCAGAGGCCCCAGAGCTATGGAAACTATTTTTTGTTTATTTGGCCAGAGTTACAGGAGTAGAAGGGTTTTTCTATCCACGCCTGGTTGATGAACAGCACGATTCCCTTGTCATCCTCTAACACACCTAGGCCAGGGCAGAACCCGAGAAAATTCTCAAGTCAGAAGCCAGGGTGAGAAGGAGGAGTCAAGGTTAGAAAACAAGCCTTCTGCCTGGAATCAGGTCAGGGTCATGTCAGCCAGATTGGCCTCTAGCTTGCTGCTGAGCCAAGCATGACCCTAAAGAGCTGGCCCTCCTGCCTCTGCTTCCCAAGTGCCAGCAAGTGCCAGCATTACAGGTATGCTGGTCTGTGCTGGTTGTTAATGCTGGGGATCAAACCCAGGGCATCCTGCAGGCTAGGCAACCATGCCAACACATGGACATCTCTGTTTTAATTGTTTAGTTTGTCTTTTGTTTGTTTTGAGACAAGTTCTCACTGATTAGTCCAGATAGGCCTGGAACCCTCCATGCTCCTGCCTCAGCCTCCTGAGGGCTGGAACTGCTGGTGTGAACCCCAGTGCCTGGCTTCCTTTGTTATTCCTGAATCTGGAGAGTTGTCCTGCATGTCTTTTCTGGCATCTTTGTTAATTACTGCTCTAGGATCAACTCCTAAAAATGTAGCCACCATGCTGAAGAGTTTGTCCATGTGAAATACGGTCCACTCCGCCCTTTAGGAGAGCTCTCTCTATTTACAAATGTAGAGGGGCATTCACCTCAGAATCCACCTGTTCTCGTCCCACCCAGACGGTTGGAGCCTCCTTGGCCCCACTCTCGTCCCAGCCCTGCATACAGTTTCATGTGTGTTGGCCTTTGCAATTACATGCCTCCTCTTTGTCCTTCATTTTTACAATGAGGCATGTCAATTATTTTCCTTGTTGACTTGAGGGCACTCTTTCTATATTTATAGATGTTATCTCTTGTTGTAAATGTTACTTAACAATCAAAGACTTAAATTCTGTTTGCTTTTAGTTTTGAGAGAAAATATCATTACATAGCCCAAGCTGGTCTTGAACTTGCTATGTAGCTGAGACTAGCCTTGAACTCCTGATCCTCCTACCTCAGCCTTGAGATGCTAGATTACAGGCATGTGCCACCCTCACAGCTATATTTATAGCTATATGTTTTTACTTAAGTCTACTCAAGGTGGTATAGAGCTTAGACCTATAACATAAAACTTAGAAAACTAAGACAAGGAAGATTGTGCATTTGGGGCTATCCTAGACTGCATAGAGAAATCCGTTCTCAAAATAATTTTGTTTAATATGCCTTATTTTTTATAAATTCTGTTAATTCCTTATGTAGAAACTCGCCCTGCAATGTCCTTCTATGTGCGATGTCATTATATAGATTTTCTTAAAACATTATTATAGCTTTTTTAATAGACAGGCTTTGAGCACAGGGACCCTGCATGGATGGGTTATGCTTCCCTCAGAAGACATGGGTTATTATATGAAAATCTCAGTGAGTTTTCAGTCAAAGAGATGACAGAAGCTTCTTATAGTGATATTTTATTTATGTTTAAATAAATAAAGCGTGCCTAAAGATAAGAGCAAAGCTAAACCACTAGAGGTCAGGCAGTGGTGGCACATACCTTTAATCCCAGGATTTGGGAGAAAGAGGCACGTAGTTCTCTGTGAGTTCAGGGTCACCTTGGGCTGCATAAGATCAATGCAGGAACAAATTCAGATGGTGGTGTCTCTTTAATCCCAGCACTAGAGGGAATATAAAATGGGAGGAGAGAGAGTCTCTGTCTGTTTAGTCTACTCAGGCTGTGGTCTCCCGGTCTTGGTATAGGTGGCTAAGATGCTTGGCTTTTCTGGTTTTCGGGTTGAACCCCACTATCTGTTCCTGGGTTTTTATTATTTATGGTACATTTGGCACCCAATGTTTGGGGTATGAAGTCATGAAAAAGTCATTTGCCTGAGGCTTTTTAGCCACCAACACAGGTTGGGGCTGCACATGGGACTCCAGCCCCACCCGGCTAGTCTTTCTCTTTTTCTTCTTCTTTTTTTCTCTCTCTCCACTGTGGGTTGCAGGCTCTCCCTGAAGCCCCTTCTCGGGATGTTTCCAATCTAGGTAGCTGCCTTGAAATCTCATCAGGCGCTTCCTGTTCTGTGCAGCAGCAATCGGTCTTATATCTTCATCAACATCCTTGGTAGATTTGTTAAGACAATTAAGAATTCTTAAAAAGAGGAATTAGTTTTAAAAGAGAGTTTTTCCCACATTAAAAAAAGGGAAAACCATAATAATGGAGGTATTTGGGTCTCTGTATGATAATATGCTAGGCAGTTTGAATATGGAATGAGTAAATGAGAGGATATCTAATTTAGATGGGATTTATGTAATGCCGATTGTAAATATTATCAGCATTATCATTTTTGTCTTCTCACTAAAAAAGTTGATTAACCGGGGTGTTATTAGAATATCTAGTAAAGCAGATCACAGAGAGATTTAAACCCAGACAGAAGAGTTTAGTGAAGAGCCAATTTCAGCATTGCTTTTTAACAGAGGGGAACAGCCTAAGGTTTTCAGACAACCAACATTAATGTATTCAGTGACCTTACAGGAATAGGCATATGGCAGAGGCTCTGTTAAAACTAACTGGACTCCTGTGCCATTATTAGATTTAAAGAGATTCAAGGAAGCACTCAGTCTCATGGCATGCATTCACCCTTTGTGAAGCAAATGTTAAACTCTGCCAGTTTGTAATAGAATTGTCCCTACTAAAGACTGGATTGATTTGGTTAAAGCTGTTTTAGAGCCTGGTCCACAATTACCATGGAGTATCTGGTTCAGAGAAGAGGTTAAGGTTACTGAACAATGGAATAAAGCGAGAGGTAGGGAAAACTCCCAAGATCAAATTATTTTCTTTTTAATATTTATTTATTGTGCATATAATATTCTGTCTGTGTGTATGCCTGCAGGCCAGAAGAGGGCATCAGACCTCATTACAGATGGTTGTGAGCCACCATGTGCTTGCTGAGAATTGAACTCAGGACTTTTGGAAGAGCAGGCAATGCTCTTAACCACTGAGCCATCTCTCCAGCCCCCAAGATCAAATTCTTGGAGGAGACTATGCTTCTATAGAAAGGCAGGCTGTATGTGATGACCACATCCTGGGTTTATGTCACACAGCAGCTTTGAATGCTTGGGACAGAATTGGAGAAATAGGAGAGAAAATTGAGTCATTTACTAAAGTTATATAGGGCCCAAAGGAAGCCTTCATGGATTTCTTATAAAGATTGACTTCAACAGTAAATGGGATGATACCAAATTCAGAAACAAGACAAATAATAATTGAATCTCTGGCTTTTGAAAATGCCTATTCTCTATGTAAAAGGATCATTAGGCCATTAAAGGCAAGGTTAGAACCTTTTAAGGAATGGATCTGGGATACAATTAATATAGAATCTCATGAACATGATGTTGCATGGATAGGAGAGGTGATTTCCAGAGGTTTGAGGAAAAATCAAAATGTCAAATGTTATAATTGTGGCAAACAAGGTCACTTTAAAAGGGATTGTAGATGGGTGTTTATAGAAAAAGTGTTTTTTCTAAGAATAATCTATTCAGAATTATGTGGAAGGTATAGCAACGGCAGGCATTGAACTAATGAATGTAGGTCAACAAGGAATATTCATGGTACTCCTTTGATGTTGGGAAACTCCTTGAGGGGCCTCTTTCAGGCCTCTGTGTCAAATCCGGCTCAGTTGGCTACTGCCATCATAGATGAAACTCCTTCCCAGAGCAATTAAAGAACCCAATGCCTGTTATAGAAAACCATACTGCTGTGCATATTGATTATAAAATTGTTTCTTCACTATACCTTTACAAGAAAAGAAAACAGAGAAAAATTTGCCTTCACAGTGCCCACATATAATAATTCTCAGTCTGCTAAAAGATATCAATGGAAGATTCTTCCACAGGGAATGTTACATAGCCCCCATCCTCTGTCAATATTTTGTAAGTCAGCAATTGAAAATGATACATAATCTATAATTTACCATTACATGGATGACATTTTACTATCTGATTCAAGTGTAGATACTTTAGAAAGAATGTTTGAAGAAGTAAAGAAAATTTTGCCTTGTTGGGGATTACAAATTGCTCCTGAAAAAATACAAAGAGGAGACTCTATTAATTATTTAGGCTATAAAATAGGTTAACAAAAACTTAGATCCCAAAGGTGCAAATTAGGAGAGATCAATTGCAGACTCTTAAAGACTTCCAAAGATTGCTAGGAGACATTTTCTCAGCTATAGTCCACTATTGTGATAAAAACCTGATGGACTGATTCACTTAAACAAAACCTTAGATGGGACAAGGGCCTAAATGGTCCCAAGGAATTATCAGCTGAAGCTGAGAGAGAATTGACTTTGATTGAAGAGAAATTACAGGAGGCACATGTGGATGGTATGGATCCAAATCTTAACTGCACTCTGGTCATATTACCTTCCAAACATCCCTTACAGGAATTTTAATGCAGAGAGAAGTTATTTTGTTAGAATGGATCTATTTACCACTTAAACTGAGAAAAAAATTAATAAAAACTTATGTGGAAAAGGTCTCAAGTAATTCTAAAAAGAAAATTGAGACTTTGTCAATTAGCAGGAATAGACCCAGCAAAAATTATAGTACCTTTTAATAATGATGAAATTAAAAAAATTATGGGAAGCCGGGCCCCCATAGAGCAGAAAGTAAATTTAAGAATACAACACTCACATTCTCAAGAAGTAAGATGGGTGGTTTTTGGTTGTTCAATAGGTTATGGATTTTTGTCATTCTTTAGGGGGATAGGTTACAAGTTGTTATTGGTAATGGTCAGGAAAAAAAAGCTAAGTAAAGGAAATTAGATTCAAGGTTTTTGTTTTGAAAAGAAAAGGGGGATATAAATATGATAAGATAAAAAGGTAGATTATTAAATCTACTTTTAAAAAGCAACTACTGGTTTTAAACATTTTACATTGGATTGAACTTTGTATATTGTATACAAATTTTGTAAATTAAGATTAATTTTGTTAGAATACACCGTACATACATTTCTACTCTTGTTCAAGGTATTCTACCTATGTGACTCATACCAACTGTTTAGGATTATAAGGAAATGCAGGTTAGTAATTAATCATCTCTTATAATTGAACTTGTAGTCATATGTTTTCAAGGTCAAACAAAGATATAGTTTAGATAGACAGGTCTCTTTAAATATTTGAAAGACCGACAGAATATGGCATTTAAGATGTTAAACCTAGGTTCTTCTTTTTTTGACAATGAGATATGTCTACTCCAAGCAGCACTAATCTACTTCAGAGAAGATAATGGGCATCAAAGAAACTCACATGGAGTTTACTTTCTTTGTGAGAAAAGTAAGCCACTGGGCATAAAAATGCCCTTGACTTGAATGCTGTCCTAATGGAACAAGCAGGACATAAAGAAAGTGACTGTCAAACATTGTCAACACAAGAAGGGACAGCCCTTCAGATGTACTGCTTCACAGAAAAGTCTGTTGGATATGTTAGGCTTGTAGGCTGGAGATGGATTCCCCAACATTGCAGATGAACTTTAGGTTACTGTTCAGGCAACCAACTGTTTCTGTCATTTGTCACATTTTTTTGGAAGTTGTTTGCTCACACTTCCTGCTTACTCAGGTAATATTATTTCCTTCTTGGGTCTCTGAGGGAGTTGAAGACTAGATAGTTATAGTTTTCCTTGTTTACTAGACACAGAAAGGAAGTTATGATAGAAAGTAAATTAGGTATAAGGCTTTGGACTCACCAAGATAGGATAGATATGGCGTATTTTCTCTGTATTTGTCAAATGCAAATAGACTAGACATTGTTGATGTATTTATTGCCTGTATATATTATATATAGTTATTGTATTTTATTATATAAGTTATGGCCTTCTTTTTTATTTTAGACAAAAAGGGGAAATACAATGATGTTTTATTTATGTTTTAATAAATAAAGATTGCCTAAAGATCAGAAGAGCAAAGCTAAGCCACTAGAGGTCAGGCAGTGATGGCACATACCTTTAATCTCAGGATTTGGGAGACAGGCAAGTGGATCCCTGTGAGTTCAAGGTCACCCTGGGCTACACAAGATCAATACAGAAAGAAATCCAGGTGGTGGTGACTCACACCTTTAATCCCAGCACTAGAGGGAATATAAAATGGGAGGAGAGAGAGGCTCTGTCTGTTTACTCTACATAGTCTGTGGTCACCCAGCCTTGGTAGGGGTAAGACTTCTCTAGTGACTTGACTGCTTTGCTTTTCTGGTTTTTGGGTTGAACCCTAATATCTGTCTCTGGATTTTTATTATTCATGCTACAACTTTCAAATCTACACAGGCCACCATTGCTCTTGGCTGCCCCACCAGAACTAGATGGTAAAATCAGTTACAAAGATACAGCACACTCTGGTTGAAGGACACAGAGCAATCAGATTGAAATTTACCTGAAAACTCCCTCCCAAGTGGATAGTTCTCATAGTACCGGAAAGTGCTATGCAGGTTGTGGGCCAAGAAAAGACAGCAAAGTTTTTGCACCCTACACTATTGATCTGCTAGGTGACATGTGTTCACTGTGTGATAGTGGTACAAGGGTTTTGGAGGTAACCAACTACGTTTGCTTTGGATTTGAGCCTGTCATGGAAAAGATGTCAGACTTTGTGTTGTAAACCTGGTCCAAAGCCCAAGGCTCAGCAGGTCACAGGGAGGAACCTACTACTGACAAACTACCTTCTGAATATTTATGTTTATATCCATAGATTAGTGATTTCCCAACATTTCATGTAGAGACTCCCAACTGGCCAAAGTACTGAAAATAAGAGATTATCACTAAGAGAATACTGAGTGTTCATTCCTAAAGAGACTATTCTATAAACTTCCCTTCCCATCCCTATCCTCACAGATTTAGGGAACATCACAGAATGAGCTGTGGGCTGCCCTCTCAAACCCCATCCAACACCCCTATCACCACTGCCTTGGTCCCTTTTCTCTGTGAGATGGCACATCTACACTTATTCAACATCGAATACACTGTTGCTGCTGATTCCAAATGGTGACATGTTCTGGGGACTGGGATATGGACATTTTTCTTTCCTAAGACAGAAAAAATGTAGCTTGGAAGTCTGTCCTTGAACCTGCTCTGTAGACCAGGTTGACCTGGAACTCACAGCTATCTGCCTGCTTCTGCCTCCCGAGTGCAGGATTAAAGGTATGCACCCCCATTGTCCAGCATGGGATATGGACATTTTTATGGGCTGTGATTAACTTGGAATTTTATTTCTAAGCAAATAATTAAAGGGGAAATTACAAACCATTTTCTTTTTTTAATTGCTTTTATTGGGCTATGTATTTTTCTTCTCTCCCCTCCTGATGGAGGAAGGTCATTGGTTAATTAATAAAGAAACTGCTTGACCCTGATAGGTTAGAACATAGGTGGGTGGAGTAAACAGAACAGAATGCTGGGAGGAAGAGGAAGTGAGCTCATACGCCTTAGCTCTGCTCTCTGGAGCAAATGCGATGAAGCTCCAACCCAGGATGACGTAGGCTAGAATCTTCCTGGTAAGCGCACCTCGTGGTGCTACACACATAAATAGAAAGGGGAAATCAAGATTTAAGAATTAGCCAGTAAGAAGCTAGAGCTAATGGGCCAGGAAGTGTTTAAATGAATACAATTTGTGTGTTGTTATTTTGGGGCATAAGCTAGACAGGTGGCTGGGAGCTGGGTGGCAGGAACGCAGGCCCGCAGCTCCTACTACACCCTCCTTTCTTCTCCCCTCGCCTTCTACTCTCTCCCCTGGTCCCCACGCTCCCAATTTACTCAAGAGATCTTGACCTTTTCTACTTCTCATGTAGATTAGATCCATGTATATCTCTTTTAGGCTCCTCATTGTTGTCTAGGTTCTCTGGGATTGTGAATTGTAGGCTGGTTTTCTTTGCTTTATGTCTAAAAGCCACTTATAAGTGAGTACATATGATATTTATCTTTCTAGGTTTGGGTTACCTCACTCAATGTGATGTTTGCTAGCTCCATCCATTTTCCTGCAAAATTTGAGCTGTCGTTATTTTTTCTACTGTGTAGTACTCCATTGTGTAAATGTACCACATTTTTCTTATCCATTCTTTGATTGAGGGGCATTTAGGTTGTTTCCAGGTTCTGGCTATGACAAACAATGCTGATATGAACATAGTTAAGCACATGTCCTTGTGGTACGATTGAGTATTTTTTTGGATATATACCCAAAGCGATATTACTGGATCTTGAGGTCAGCTGTTTCTTATTTTTCTAAGAAATCATACTGATATCCAAGTATGCACTCCCACCAGCAATGCAGGAGTGTCCCCTTTACCCTGCATTCTCTCCAGCATAGGTTGTCATTAGTGTTTTTGATTTTGGCCATTCTTACAGGTGTAAGATGGAATCTCAGTGTTGTTTTGATTTGCATTTCTCTGATGGCCAAGGATATTGAACATTTTCTTAAGTGTCTTTCAGCCATTTTAGATTTCTCTATTGAGAGTTCTCTGTTTAGGTCTGTACTCCATTTTTTATTGGATTATTTGTTGTTTTGATGACCAATTTCTTGAGTTCTTTGTACATTTTGGAGATCAGACCTCTGTCTGATGCGGGGTTGGTGAAGATCTTTTCCCATTCTGCAGACTGTCGTTTTGTCTTGTTGACTGTGTCCTTTGCTTTACAGAAGCTTCTCAGTTTCCGGGGATCCCATTTATTAATTGTTTCTCTCAGTGTCTGTGCTACTGGGGTTATATTTAGGAAGTGGTCTCCCGTGCCAATGTGTTCAAGTGTACTTCCCACTTTCTCTTCTATGAGGTTAAGTGTAGGTGGACAAACAATTTTCTACTAAAATGTATATCTATCAGTAGAGTTTTCATGCCTTTCCCTTCCTAAGCTGTCCTGAGGGAATGGTCATTGTTTGAATTCTGAAACAGAGTCCCAGGGCTTCACCCCTTCCTAGTACTGTGACCTTTAGAAAGCAGCTTAGCTACTCAGCATAGCTACTTCCTCATTTATGAAAGAGTTTCACAGCAGTGTGACAAGAACCAATATCTCCTGCCAGACCTGATGGTGTAGGACTTTAGTCCCAGCACCAGGGAGGCAGAGGCTGGCAGATGTCTATGAGTTTTAGGCCAGCCTGGTCTACAAAGTGAGTTCCAGGACAGCCAGGGATACACAGTGAGACCCTGTGTCAAAAACATAAAACAAAACAAAGAACCAGAGCATACACAGGGCAGGACCCAAACACTATGGCCACCAGACCCAGAGAGAGGCCACGAAAGGCTTCCTGGAGGAAGGGGTGGGGGAAGCTGGGATTTGTGGCAGTGGTAAAATTACTTGTTGTTAGCCTGACTGTGGTGGTGCACACCTTGAATCCCAGCACTTGGGAGGCAGAGGCAGGCGGTGCTTTGTGAGTTCGAGGCCAGTCTGGTCTAAAAGAGTTAGTTCCAGGACAGCCAGGGCTGTTACACAGAGAAACCCTGTCTTGAAAAATAAAAAGAAAGAAAGAAAGAAAGAAAGGAAGGAAGGAAGGAAGGAAGGAAGGAAGGAAGAAAGAAAGAAAGAAAGAAAGAAATTACCTGTTGCCAAACTGCATCTCTGACACATGTACCAAGCGATGCTTCATGCAAGGCCTAGGTAAGTGACAGCTCACCCACCCCTCAGCAGCATTGGGTGGGGCACATTGTGTTGGGGCAGGTATGTCTGCACATAGTGGCGATCAGAGGTCATAGGTCTTCCTCAATCCCTTGCCACTTTGTTTTCTGAGAAAGGGTCTCTCACAGAGTTCTGTTAGGCTAATGAACTCCATGGATTCTATTGTCTACTCCTTCAACCCTGAGTCTGGGGCTACAGACACGTGTTCCTACACTAAGTTTTTATGTGGGTGCTGGGATCCAAACCCAGGTCCTCATGCTTACACAGTAGGCATGTTACAGACCCCAGGTCCTCATGCTTACACAGTAG
>NC_022010.1:3726754-3741387 GCF_000317375.1 Microtus ochrogaster | reverse complement strand
ATGTTACAGACCCCAGGTCCTCATGCTTACACAGTAGGCATGTTACAGACCCCAGGCCCTCATGCTTACACAGTAGGCATGTTACAGACCCCAGGTCCTCATGTTTGCACTGTAGGCATGTTACAGACCCCAGGTCCTCATGCTTGCATGGTAGGCATGTTACAGACTGAGTTATCTCCCTAGCTCCCAGCACTGTTTTTAGTAGTCATGAAACTTGTTAGGCATGGTGGCTCATGCCTGTAATCCCGGAATTTTGGCAGAAGAGGCAGTAAGATCATGAGTTCAAGGCTAGACTGGGTCATTTAGTGAAATTTGCTGAGCTCAAACATGACTAAATGAGTTATAATATAAAAAATAACTACAGGAAGAAAATCTGCATGATACAGGGAGCCTCTGGAGTCGCTCCTGCTGCCTGGTGCACTCTGGGTTCCTGGGAATTGCATGGACAGAGCTGTGGAGCATGCTGGGGGAAGCTGTGCTAAGTCTTAGTCAAGCCACGTGCTGTGCTCTTGGAAGAGAATAGGAGAACCAAACCTTCAGAGTTCAGAGTATTTCTCCTGGAAGCCTCTCCCACTCCTGGGGGTTCGTTCTCCTTTTCCTTAATAAACCTATGTTCACACTAAAAAAATTCAATCATTAAATATTTTTTATTTCATTTTATTTTATGTGTATAGGTGTTTTGTTCACATGGGCATCTGTATGTATACTACATGAACACTTCATGCCTGAGGAGATCAGAAGAGGGCATCAGATCCCTGGAATGGGAGTTACGGATGGTTGAGAGCTGCCATGTAGGTGTTGGGAATTGAACCCAGGTCTTCTGCAAGAGCTGCCAGTGCTCTTAACCACTGAGTCATTTCTTCGCCCCAAGACTAAAACTTTTAATTGAAAACAGAATCAAATCAATAAAGTGCCTTGCTGAGCATAGAGGAGCCTGGGATGGAAAAAAAAATCACAAACTTGGTGTTGATCCTGTGTTTTTAAGTTTTGCTATTTTGTTCCTTGCAGATTTATATATTAATGTTGCTATCCTAGAATGCAATCTCAGGGCTGGGGAGATGGCTCAGCCATTAAGACTGCTTGCTGCTCTTGCAGAGGACCAGAGCTGGGCAGCTGGCAACTGCCTGTAACTCCAGCTCCAGAGTATGTGATGCCCTCTTCTGAGCACACACACACGCCAATGACAATAACGACAAAGCACAATAGTAACTGTCACTGGATTTGTGGGAATATGTCCTTAAGTATTTGGTAGCTCCTCACTGCCCTCCAGCCCAATTCCAGCTTCCTCCCTGAGACCTTTTTTATGGATGTTCCTGGTTCAATGGCCTGAGATACAGGGTGTTGGATGCAGATGTAAAGGCGACGCTGGCTGGGGCTGCGGCAGGGGTGGGGGTGGAGTAGGGCTGTGTCCTCCTGGAAAGGACACTGGGGGCAGGGCAGGCTCTGGGGAGGTGGTGCCTAACTGTGGGACAGGAACCTTTTAGCTGAAGGGAGGAAGTGAGAAGGGGTGGGGCTGAACTTGAGAGGGGTTCTGTGGTAGGACGAGGTAGCAAGACCAGGGCAAGGATTTTAGTCCTATAGACGGGAATGGGTGTAGGGACCAGTGGCAGTGGTATACGTATAGTGGTATAGAGCATCAGAACTGGTCCTGAGAAGGGACTGAAAAAAATTCCAGATACTCCTTTTTGTCAAGGTTTCTGTTGCTGTGATGAAACACCATGACCGAGAGCAAGCTGGGGAGGAAAGGGTTATTAGCTTACACTTCCACATCGCTGTTCATGGAGGGGTGCTGCTTACTGGCTTGTTCCCCACGGCTTGCTCTGCCTGCTTTTTTTTTTTTTAATGGAACCCAGAACCAATAGCCCGGGGATGGCACCACCCACAGTGGGCTGGGCTTTCTCACACCTAACACTGATTAAGAAAATTCTCTACTGGCTTTTGTACAGTCAAACCTTTCGGAGGCATATTTTTCTCAGTTGAGGTTCCCTCTGCTCGGATGACTTTAGTTCATGTCAAGTTGACATAACCAGCTAGCACACCACCTCTAAGGCAGCCTAGGCTCTGTCTTCTCTGGGGAATCCCCAAATATTTGAATTTTGAGAACACAGAATAATCATAAAGAAAGCATACCCGCTGCAGATGTAGAAGCGTGGACACTGGGTAGTCTCAGGAGCCTGTGGCTGATTCTCACTCATGGCTGAGAAGATATCCCTTGTTTATTGGATCACCTCCGAGACCATGCATGGCCATCAGTCAAAGCACAGCTCCAAACAGGCAAGCCCGGTTGAGAGCTGTTACCATTAAAACCTATTTCACTTAATGCTAAAAAACTTGTGGGCCATCAGGGTTCCCTGCCCTGTGGGAAGTCCAAGGACCACCCGAGGGAGGGGGACTTGGTTGGGGGAGGGGGAGGGAAATGGGTGGCGGTGGGGGGGGGGAAGAGACAGAAATCTTTAATAAATAAATAAATTAAAAAAAAAAAACTTGTGGGCCAAGTTCCCAGGCAAAATGTATACATTGCCCTCTGTTGTGGTATAGCTGCATTCTGAAACCTCAGAGGACACTTGGTGTTGACAGAGCAGGTAGACACTGGGGCCACTCTTGGGTCTTTATAAACCTAACAGGTGACTTTTAGGAGTGAGCAACTGGAGGCTCTCTTACACTGCAGTGTGATCCCTACTTCAGTCCACTGAGAGCTCCTTAGACATTGTGGGGGCCGAGGAAATGGAGCCTGCTCACCCAGGCTGACTACCTGAATTTGATTCCTGGAACCCAAATAAAGGTGACTGGCTTCACAGAGCTGTCTTCTAACTTTTACAGAAAGTCGTGGCATGCCCTTGTTCACACGCATAGCACACACACACAATGATAATAATAAATAAAAATTTAAGAAGGAAGACAGCCCTTTTAAAGGTCCGGGACTGTTTCATATCCCCAGGTTTCAGCTTGCGAATTGAGGAGGAAGGTGGAGCTATTAAACCCCAGGTGGAGGAGTGGGATTGGAGTCCTATGATCAGTAAGGTCTGGGCACCACACAGAGGTCCAGGTAAGAGAAGTTGCTACCAAGTCGCCCAGTACCACCTTGCTGGAGTCCTTCAACCCTTTACAGGCGCTGTGAATGCATTTCACCCTGCATTCTCTCATCTCATGGTTCCACAGGTCCACTGGCGACCTTTCCAAACCCAATTCAATGTGCCTACTGCTCCCTGTTGCCCTCCCTGAACGGGCCTCTGGTGAGCCACGGTTCCCTGCCCGATGGCGTCCATCTTCCTCGGTTAATCCCTGCCTTCCAGCAAGTACTACTCCATAGAGAGAAGCCTTTTCTCACCCCACCGCTGGCTGGGTTTCTAGACACCAGAAGGAATTCAAAGATTAGATCAGCCCCTGGAAGCTGCTGGGGCTGGAATCCGGGACCTTGAGTGAGCTGGGTACCCTCCTACTGGGCTACACCCCAAGCCCATGAAAAGTAGATCTACAAACGGATTTAACAGTCCCGGAGGACACGTTAATTGGCTTCTGGATCCTCGACGCCTCGCACTTAGTAGGAGCAGCGGAATAAGTTTTCTGAAAGAATAAACGGGTGCTGTTTTACAAAGCCTTGGTTCTGCGAGCCTCCCGGGCCTCAGTTTTCCCACGTTGTGGGCGAGCGGGCCTCGGATGTGTGGCCAGGGCTGCACTGCTGCAGCCTTCGCGGGGGCGCGCGCGGGTGGACGTGACCGCGCGGAGGGGCCCGCCCCAGGCCGGCCACAGGCGCATGCGCATCACTGCCTGCGTGCTGCGGGCCGGGCGGACGCGGGGGCGGGGGCGGACGCGGGAGGGAGGCAGGAGGAGGGGGGGGCCCGGCGCGGCTGCCGGCCGGCTGCTGGAGGCCCGGGGCCGGGCCCGCGCCGCGATGGCCCTGGTGACCCTGCAGCGCTCTCCCACACCCAGCGCCGCATCGTCCTCCGCCAGCAACAGCGAGGTGAGCCCGGCCGCGCCCTTCCGCAAGGTGTGAAGCGGAGGCGCGTCCGCCCTTGGGGTGCGGGCGTCTCTCATCCCGGTGACTGAGCATGCGCGAGGTCGGGGTCGCGCGGGGGGCGGGAGGACGGCGGGTGCTGCTAGCGCTCCAGGCACCAGGAAAGGCTGTAGGTTCGCGGTCACAGGGTGGGCTCCAGGCCTGGGTTCTATGCTGCTGAGAGTCGGGGTTGATGGAGACCGTCGTGCCCCGGTCCCCAGGACGGCCTGCCCTAGAGTGCACTGCCCCAGCCCGTTCCCCCCACCCCTGCCATGAGCCTGAGGCCTCTGAGTAAACCCCCGAAGACCTAGACTGCTGCAAGGGACGGCCCGCTGTGCTTGGACTAGCCATGCAGGCCCAGGAAGTTGCCTCTGGAATCTGGGCCCTGTCCCCTGGTTGTGTGTGCCTGCATGAACCTCTGTCTCAACAGCCCTGTGTCCGGTTTGGTCTTGTCTTGCCGGGACTGGCAGGCACATTTGCTGAGCGACTGTGAGGTTAAGCCTCCAGGGTCCCTTCTGTCTGAGGCTCTTGAGTTTTATCTACAGGCTGAAGGTTCTGGTTGCCTCTTTTCTTTTTTTGCACACAATTAGGCAGGGCAGTTGAGAAGTTAGATTGTAGTAGAGACTTCCCACACAGCTCGGCTCTCCTACATCAGTTTACAGAGTACTCATGTTCTTCCTACAGAACTTCAGGAACGTAGGGAAGAGTGTGGCTCCAGAGAGACAGTACAGGCTTCGCAGTCTAAATTTCTCTTCCTTCCTCTCTCCCTCCTCCTGTCTCACCACGGAGCTCTGGTTGGCCTGGTACTATATAGACAAACCTGGACCCAAACTTGGCATTGGCCGCCTGCCTTTGCCGCCCAGGTGCTGGCATTTTAGACGTGCCCTCCACACTTGGCTTTCAGCCTGGATTTCTGACCAACTTCCATATTGTTTTTGGTAACTTAACACCTGATCACTTCCTGTTCCTGCTGTAGACACGTTTTTAGATTTTAAATCTTTTTATTTTTATTTTTTTTAAGTTGAGATGTAATTCACAGCTCGTGAATTTACTTTTGGGAAGTAAATTCAGTTTAGTTGACTCAGACCATGCCCCATCACCGCTAAGTTCAGAAGCTATCAGCACCCCACCCTCCTGGGTCAGCGGCCCCACTCCAGGAAGCCCCTTCCTCTTCTACTTTCTCTACCTTTGCCCGTTTGGTGTATGGAGTGTTGCCTTTGTCTCGCCTTTCTCTCTCAGCACAGTGGTTTCAGGCTTTACTCGGGTTGTGTCATGTGTTCGTATCCATTACATGAAGGGTAAAGTTTTTTCTGGAAATTTATTAGCACATTATCATTGTTTTATTATACTTTTAGTGCTAAGTGTTGAACCAGAGTCCTGTGTGTTCCAGCTACTGTACTACATCCTCAGACCATGTTTTGTTTTGTTTTCAAAAAAAAATTGTTTTATTTTACATTGTGTGTGTGTCTGTGTCTATCTGTCTTTGTGTGCACCTGAGTGCAGATGCCCACAGAGACCAGAAGAGGTCTTTGGATCCTGTGGAGCTTGGGTTACAGGGGTTTGTGAACTGTAATTACCTAATTCAGTTTTAGTAGATACAAGATCATGCCCCATTACCTCTTAAGTCCCGAAGCTGTCAGCACCCACCCTCCTGGGTCACCACCTGTAGGTGCCTTTGCCCCTCATCCAAGCTGTGTGGGGGAGAGTCTACTACAATCTACAGTTATTGATGGGGCTGCTGGCATCTGATTTTAGGTCCTCTAGAAGAGCAGGTCCTCTTTTAACTGCTGAGCTGATTGCAGCTCTGTCTCAGCCTACAAATTAAGTTATTATAGAGTTTCTCTTTGTATGCCTGTCTGTCCTGGAACTAGCTCTGTAGACCAGGCTGGCCTCAAACCCACAGAGATCCACCTGCCTCTGCCTCCCGAGTGCTGGGACTAAAGTTGTCTGCTACCACTGCCCAACTATATAGGGCAGCTTTTTAAAACCAAGTTCCGATGACCAGTTAACAAAGCTCAGCCAAAGGGCTGGGGAATGTCAAATGCTGAAAATGTGAGAAAGAGCCAGCGCACCCCAGGGATGTGAGAGGTAGAGACAGGAAACCCCCAGAACAGGCTCCATGGCCAGGCTAGTGAGACTAAGAACCCGTTCAGTGAGAAGACCCTGACTCACTGTGGAAGACACCAACATCGTCTCCAGCATCCACACACAGTACACATACCTGTATACACACATACATTGCAATCACACACACGTGAACGCATACCACTCTCACACACAAGTACACACACATACAAGCAGAAAATGATCCAAACAAACCCTAAAGTCCCAGACGGCTTTTTGTTAACTTTAGTGTGTGATGCATTTGTCTCCTATGATGTAGAAGAGACTGGGTTGTTCCTGGGTGGCAAGGCTCCCTTCCAGATGTGCAGAAGCTGGAAGCAAGGCAGGGAGGTAGGTAGCAGGTGAGCCTTGAGTTGGGAGACCTGGGTCCAGATTGGCTGTGCCTCTGGCATGCCCTTCCTCCACTTGGCTCCTTCTGTCTCAGCTTGTCTGAGAGGCCTGGATTGCATCTTAAGGATCATGGTCTTCGCCGGCTCTTCTCTGGCATTCCTGACCTTATGGCACCTTTCAATGGAAAACCTCAGAGGGTAACTGAGAAATAAATGGCTGTGGATCCTCTAACCCCCGCCCTCCCCATCGCCACCACTTATCAGAATGCCACTTATGAGTCAGGGACATAGTGGTTTCCTGACACAGCAAGGCTAGCCGTGAAGCCTGGGAAACCAAGAGAAATCACAGCCCTTGGCTTTACAGCTATCCTGGCCTCTCATTTTGTCTTCCCCACCGTTCCTTTCTTCTGGATCTTTAATTATCTCATGCTTGTAGTTTCCCTGTTAACCTTATCTGAACTCCTTTGTGAGAACAAGGCGAGCGGAGGAATAGCTGCAGCAGCCTTCCTAGAGTGTTTTTGACAAATGTGCAGGGTTCCCCCCCCCCCCCCCCCCGCCCAGGCGTAGGCAGGCCTCCAGACACTTGGGCTGGGCCAGGGTTTCTCAGCCTCTGTGCTGACACTGACACTCAGGGCCAGAGCCTTCTCATTTCACAGCATCCTGTGTTTCCCCCCACTAGATGCCAGTAGCACCCTCCAAAATCGCCTGGGTGGCCCCTGGTGAACAAATGCTTATATGTGTTGTTTGCTGCTCATTTGCCTCCCTCTGTCTCTGTGGTGTGTGAGCCTTCCCTCGTTTCTTCTTCTCCCTTACAGCCCAGGAGCTAATGTGGTCCATTCCCAGTGTGTGTATCTGTGAAGTCGTACACAGAATCTTTATATAAGGCGGATGCTGGGGCCTTATGGTATACTCATTCTTGGTTGAAGTTGCCACCTCTTGCTGTATATCCTGGATGCCCATTTTCCTTCCTACCTTAGCTCTAGACCCGATTCCTGTTGTCCTTGGCCGCCGGCTGGATCATCTGTTCGTCCGCGGTCAGCCTTCTGTCAGTCCTGACCATCACTAGCTCCCAGGTTCTCTTCCACTCCGTGGATGCCTGAAGAACACAAGTCCCTCTGGGGCAGCCTTGTGTTTTCTTCCCGTTTTATGTTTTCTTCCAAAAAGAAGTAGTGATGGGGTTAGGGGATGAATTTAGAGTTCAGTGCCTGGCCACCTTCTGTAGAATAGCCTTTTGGACAGGCCTTACTGCTAGGTTGTCTGAGCTGCTCTTCATTCCCAGCTCAAGCAGTGCCCCTGCCTCAGCCTGTTTAGTGGCTAGGAGGACAGGTGTGTGGCCCCACTTTGGAATGGATTTTTAAGCTGGACTTACTAGTGCCTGGCTTGACAGAGAAATAGATTTCCTTAAATCATTGCCCTGTTTCCCTTAAGAGCAAAACCAAAATAAGACTCAAGAGGCAAGTGTGTCTGAGAGCTGAGGGCTGAAAGCATGTGTTGGGTGGCAGAGCCTCAGGTTTAGTCAGGGGACTGTGGCAAGAATTGGGGTAAGCTTTCGGAGAATGGCGGTAAGCATTCAGAGAATGGGGTTAAGCGTTCGGGAACCTGCAAACGTGGTGGGAATGACTCAGGGGCTACACATTAGGTTGGCAAGGAGAGGGCAGGGCTGTGACGAACACGCCAGCCTCCTTCCTGCATGCCTTTATCTTTTCCCGGCACCCGGGGGAGCCTGCTGTCAGAGCCGGTAGCAGGTCTATAGGGTTACATTCTCTTTCTCTCCGCAGTTGGAGGCTGGCAGCGATGAGGAACGGAAGTTGAACCTCAGGTGAGCCCACTTGTGTTTGTTCTTAGGTCTCACAGACAGGTAAGGAGCAGTGTTGCTGCACTTGAAAAATCTGATGCTTTACCTGTGTGAAAGTGTCCTAATGGAAGCCGGGAACGGTGCCGGGCAATGGTGCTGCATGCTTGTAATCTCACCCCTTGGGAGGGATGTGCATCTCTGAGTTCGAGGTTAGCCAAGGTTACATGGTGAGCTACTACTGTATGAGTTACTGCTTGTAGTGCACACCTCGAATTCCAGCAGTTGATGAAAGCAGGAGGTTTGCAGGTTGAAGGCCAGCTTGGGCTACATAGTGAGAACTTGTCTGAAAAAAAAGAGAAGGAAAGCAGCTTGGACTTACGTAGTAAGACCCCTATCTTTTTTTTTTTTTTTGGTTTTTCGAGACAGGGTTTCTCTGTGGCTTTGGAGCCTGTCCTGGAACTAGCTCTGTAGACCAGGCTGGTCTCGAACTCACAGAGATCCACCTGCCTCTGCCTTCCGAGTGCTGGGATTTAAGGTGTACGCCACCATCGCCCAGCCTAAGACCCTTATCTTTAAAAAAATAAAAGCTGGGGATGTGCCTCAGCGACAAAGCCCTCGCCTATTGTTCACAAGGCCGTGGGTCCATCGCAGCACTGCAATAAATGAAAAAGTTAAGTAAGAAAACATACGTGTTCAGCTACTCACTGCTTCAGGTGGGAGGAAGTGCTAGTGATGAAACAGAGGGCCCCAAGCATGCTAAGCAAATACTCTGCTGCTAAAGGACGCTCCAGCTCCGTAACTGCTTAGCTTATCCTTTGGAAAAGGAGGCAAATAGCTCCTTTTTCTGTGCTCTACTTGATTTTCTTTTTGTTGTTGATGTTTTGTGTGTGTGTGTGTGTGTGTGTGTGTGTGTGTGTGTGTGAGAGAGAGAGAGAGAAAGAGAGAGAGAACAACTTGTAACAATCAGTTTTCTCCTCCCTGTGGGTCCCAGGGATAGAATTCAGGCCCTCAGGCTTGGCAGCAAGCACATTTTCTGCCCCGCCCCCTTCAGCCCCTGATACATTTTCTTGCAGAAGTTCCTGTTTGTGTTTGATAATCACTGCACAATGCCCTCTGCTTTTCATCCTGCTTTTGACAAGCTGCTACTTTTGAAGTCACAGCATGGTTTCTTGGAAGTAGATACTCAACTTACTCCATCAGTTCATGTGAGGTGGGCTTGTTCTGTGAGATTGTGACCCACCTATAACCGTGCTCACTTAGAATGTTCCTGAGAACTGGAGAAGGCTCAGCGGTTAAGAGCACTGGCTGCTCTTGCAGAGTACCTGAGTTTGGTTCCCAGGACCAACGTGGACATTCACAGCCACTTGTAACTCCAGTTCCAGGGGATCTGACTCCCTCTCTGGCCTTAGGCACCAGGCATGCATGGGTGCTTAGGGATACATGCAGGCAAAATTCCCAGACACATAAAATAATAATATATTAAAAAAAATTAGCTGGGTGGTGGTGGCACATATCTTTAATTCCAGCACTCGCAAGGCAGAGGCAGGCAGATCTCCTTGAGGTCGAGGTCAGCCTGGTCTACAGAGCAAGTTCAGGACTGGCTCCATAGTTACTAAGAAACCATGTCTCAGATAAATAAATAAATAAATATTCCCTTAAGATGTAGTCATCAGTTACTGTATTCACTCAGGGACACCAAAGTCACCTTACTTTTCTTTGCCAGAACTACTGGGTCCCTTCTCTTTGTCCACGTGAAGTCTGAACAATTGCTGAATATAAATATGTTAATGCAGTACACAAACTTTCAGATATTTTCCTTTTTTACAAACTTTTATTAATTTAAAGATTTGTTTACTTTATTTTATGTGTATGAGTGTTTTGTGTGCATGTATATATACCACATTTATGCCTGTGTTATGAGCTGGGTGCTGGGAACTGAACCTGGGGTCATCTTCAGGGGCAACAGATGCTCTCAATGACTGAGCCAGCCGCTCAGGGATATTCTTTCCAAAAAAAAGTCTGTTTTATTGTGGGAGAATCAAGATCAGTAATTGTAAAGGAAGGAAGGGTCTGAAATGGTACTCGGTGCTGTTGGGTACTGTGCTCCGGTGTTCTGCTTACACTTACAGAAGTGCTAGAAATACATCCCGTCTGTCTTTGGTCTTCGTAAGTTTGAGTGAAGGGATGAAGTTTCCCCCTTTGACCAGGCCTGTGTTATTTGTGAGCGTGACACATGTGGAAACCCTGTTCTGTAGGAATCAACGTGATAGCTACAGCAGTTGCCAGAGCCTTGTTGCCGTGTTATGCTGGATGTAGGACAAATTGACTCTTCCACCCTTGGTTTTGGGCAGCTTATGACCCAAAACTTCCAAGGCTGGAGGCGCTTTGGGCAGTAATGGGCTGCTTTTTGCTACATAGTGTCTGTGTGTAGGAGGGCCTGTGGAATCTGGGTGTTGGGTGCAGGCCCGGAACTGGGAGGAGAGCTCCTTGAGGGTGGTGGGGCCCCAGAGCCTCTGCAGCTTCCTGTGCCTTCCTGCAACCCTTCCCTTGGGTCAGAATTCCTTCTACCCTCCACCCATCCCTTCCTCTCTGGGCACTGAGCCAGAGAGAACATTGAACTAGCTTTGTCTTTAATTGCCCTTAATTAGCAGAATGCTTAGTGCTTGAAGATGTTTGTAGCCAAGAACTTAGAAAGAGCCTTGATAAGAAGCTGCGTCTGTGGTCCTTTCTTACTAATAAAAGGGAAAACGGCTTGATGTGGAGCTTTCGGGAACCTGACAGGAGATGGAGTTGGTGTCTTAGTGGACAGTGACATCTCTATATTCCAAGTGATGGATCCCAAGCTCAAATTCTGTGCTTGAAATATTCTGCAAAGTCAGGTGTCTGTGGCATGGCTGTGCAAGCCTGTTACCCCAGTTCTCTAGAGGCTGCGGCAGGAAGATCTCTGGTGCCTGCAGAGTTCAGGGAAAGCCAGGGTTACATCACAAGACCAGCTTAGAAACAAAGACACACAGGCGTGCACGCACACACAGGCACCCGAGGCCCTCTGGCTGTCCAGATGAGTCAGTTCTTTTGCACCCACAGGTGAAGGAACTGACTGAAGAACTTAAGGCAGCTCCAGAACCAGAACCCAGAACTCCCCTTGGCTTCATTCCAGCTCCTGGAATGTCACTCATGCAAGCAGAGCTGGGCCCTTTGCACAACAGGATTCCAAAGCCACTGTGGCCCCAGGGAGAGCCTCAAACTGGAGTGGGGTCCTGGGTTTTCATGAAGGAGAGGGGTTGTTGGTCGGCTTCTGTGTGTCTTTAGCCTTCCTGTTCGTCTTCTTGACTCACCTTGATAGTTTACCCCCACTTTTCAGGCAAAGGACACCATCCTGCTTTCTAACAAGGAAGGTCTGTGTCTAGGTTTGACCTTTGACAGCTGTTCTTTCAGACACTGCTCACTCCCGTTTCAGATCTCCTCTCTGTCTCCTAGAAAACAAAACAAACGTGGAATGGTGGACCGACCGGCCAGGTGGTTTTGTTTGAGGCAGAAGAGTGGAGGAGAGATTTCTCTTTGCTTTGGATTGGCCCAGAATGGTAAACAGCCATTATTCACTGTGCAAGGTTGAGGGAAAGACTGAAGCCTGCCATGTAGGGTGAGCATGCTCCCTTAGCTCTCTTCTGTCTGCCTCGGGGTTCTGCATACCGGTGTCAACAATGGATTGAAGGTTTAAATGTTACAATGTTGCTGGCATGTACTTAGTCCTAAAGTCTTGCCGGGGTGCAGAGTTTGGTTTGTTTTTTTTTGTTGTTGTTGTTGTTTTTTGTTTTTTGTTTTTTTTTTAACTCATTCACTAGGCAATCCAGTGTAGCAACTGTTTACCCTTATTTACATTGTAGTACAGATTGCCAGAGTATGCACACCTGCATGCTTGTTTTCACGGGAGGAATCCCCCCATCCTGTAGATCCTGTGTGTGCACACCTGCATGTCTGTTCTCAGAGGAGAAATCCCGCATCCCTATAGACTTGCATGCTTGTATTTACGGAAGGAATCCCCCATCCTGTAGATACAGAGTGTGCACTCCTACATGTTTGTTTTCACGGGAGGAATCCCCCCATCCTTATACATATTGAGTATGTACTCCTGCATGTTTGTTTTCACGGGAGGAATCCTCCATCCTATAGGTACAAAGTGTGCACACCTGCATTTTGTTTTCACGGGAGGACTCCCCCATCCTTATAGATACTGAGGGGCAGCTGTGATGGTGCCATGTAAGAGATTAGACTGGCTTGTCTATTTGCGTTACTGAATCCCAGTCAGTCTTCTGGGTCTCCCTGACTCCTTCCCATGTCTCTTGGGTAGTGCCATTCTCTCTCCCAGTCCCCCACATCATTGTGTTCTGCCTGTCTTTCCTTGTACTGCCCACATCCTGTATTTTGGGTCCCTGAGCTGATCCCCTAAGCTGTGTTTTGTTTTGTTTTGTTTTTTTTGGTTTTTCAAGACAGGGTTTCTCTGTGGCTTTGGAGCCTGTCCTGGAACTCGCTCTGTAGACCAGGCTGGTCTCGAACTCACAGAGATCCGCCTGCCTCTGCCTCCTGAGTGCTGGGATTAAAGGCGTGCGCCACCACCGCCCGGCCCTAAGCTGTGTCTTTGACAGTAGGCTATATTTCTCAGTTCCTGCATTTAAAAAGTATTTTCATCTCACATGTGACTTCTCTGGTCCCAGAGAGAGCAGGTAGCCGTCCTCTCGTCTCTCCGTGATGGAAGCTGCCCCCCTGCCACTCCTGTTGCAGCTCTCTGTGATTTTTGTCACATCTCTTCCCACACATGGTGTTTGTGTAGTTGAAGGGGATGAAGATTGGGCTTTGTAGTTATTATAAACATGAGAGGTAGCAGGTTGTGGGTGATGAGCATGTGAGGGCCTAAGTCAGGTGAGTCTGTGTAGATCCCAGCCTCCCACTGTACCAAGCTCTTTACCCTGAGAAGTCCTGGCCTTTGCCTCTGTGGGGCTCATGTGTGGACTGGAAAACAGCCTCCTGGGGCTGATTAGTAGCTGGTGGAGAGTTCCTATGTGAGATGAGATGTGTGCTGGTTGGTTATGTGTAACCTTAATATCTTTATCGGGTGTGGCTGCGGGCACAGGAAAATGGTCACCAAGGTGTCCTGGCTACATTTCCTGTGGGATGCTGGGGCTTCTGGGGTCTGACTCTGGCAGCTTCTCTGAATACCTTTGGAAGGTCATCAGGCATTGAGACAAGGAAGATGATTCCTTGTGGTCCCCCAACCCCGTAGTGACCTCCTGGCCTTTGTATATGCACCTGGCTGCTGGTCTCTTCTGGAAGCAGTGTGGTTAAGAACATGGTGTCAGTGAGCATGTGGCCCTGCTGACAATGTCTCCTGGCTCCCTCACTGTTCTGGGAGCCCCTCAGGCTGGCATGAGGCACCATGGTTGTGTGCCAGGTGGGACACTGGGGAAGTGACACAGCTGTGTCATCTCCAGAGTGAGGATCACAAGTGGGCTCTCTTCTTTAGTGTTTCAGGGCCACAGACATGTCCATTTTCTTTTGTTCCTGTCACCTGCCCCGTGGATGTCTGGGTCAAAGCAGCAAGCTTGACCATCTGGGTTCCTTTTGGTTTTGGAGGTAATCCATAAGCTCCCTTATCCCACTTTCCTCTCTGTGGCCTTGACTTGGAGTTCACTAGGAGACTCCACTCTGGAGCTGCTGGGAGTGGGGCTGCTCTCTGTCCCTGCCCTACAGTATCAGATTGGACCAGCATGTCCTGCTTTGCAGACCGTTTTGCTGGCTGCCATTTGAAAACACTGCTTGTGGCCTGCCCACACTTTGGTCCTCCTCCACTTTGTTCGAGGGTTGATTTCAGAGGGTTTTCCAGCCTCTGTTGGCACTCTGCTGGGTGAAGTCCTTTGAGTGTGGAATACCCCCTTGTGCTCTGTGAGAGAGATGGCTTGGGCAGTGTGTCAGTCACCTGCTGCTGAGGACTCGCTGGGAGCTATACGTTTGTTGCTTGGTGGTAGCAGTTTGTGGTTGTGTGAGAAATCAGCCCTGCTCAGCAGGGTTGGAGATCCTTGAAGGCCTCTTCTGACTGACTGTGTGTAGCCTTAGTGCCTGGTGTGCCCCTGGGTGGCCTGTGGAGTCTTACAGGTCAGACTTTCTGTCTTATGAACTATGATCTTGAGCTACCCAGGAACAACAGTTTCTTCTGACATTTCCCTCTACAGTTTGGTGACAGAGACACCTGTTTGTCAGTCTCTGTACACCTGTGTCCCAGCCTCTGTATACCTGTGTCCCGATCTGCACCTGTGTCCCAGTCTGCACCTGTAGGTCAGTCTCTGTACACCTGTGTCTCAGTCTGCACCTGTAGGTCAATCTCTGTATACCTGTGTCC
>NC_022010.1:3712884-3726654 GCF_000317375.1 Microtus ochrogaster | reverse complement strand
TGTCCCAGTCTGCACCTGTGTTCCAGTCTGCACCTGTGTCTCAGTCTGCACCTGTAGGTCAATCTCTGTACACCTGTGTCCCAGTCTGCACCTGTAGGTCAATGTCTGTACACCTGTGTCCCAGTCTGCACCTGTATAACTGTGTGCCAGTCTGCTTAGGATCTTCTTGTTAACAAACACTTCCTGAGCAACTACTGTGTGCCTGGCTTTGTTCTGGCAGCTGGGATTATAGCCATGGGCAAGATGGATCTACCTCAAAAAGCATTGGGAGACAAGACAAGGAAGAAGATAAACAAGTCCAGTAATGGTGTGTCACACTCGCTAAGAGAAAGGCACAGTGGAAGGGGATGCTTAGGTCACACTCCATCCTGCTGCTGACTTTATGTTCAGTATCTCATTTCATCTCTGCAGAAGTCTTAGAAGAAGGGCACCATTCTAGGTTCTTCCTAAATCAAACATGATGTAGCCCTCTCCTCATGGGGTAACCGGGGCAAACCATGCAGAAGCAATCCTGTGCTTACTTGGAGCCTGGGTGTGGGCAGTGGGCTTGAAGCAGCATTTGTTCTCACTGTGCTGTTCTGACGGCACGGGCATCAGTTACCCTCCTTGCTGATGAGACAAATACTTGACAGAGCAACACAACGGGGAAAGGGTTGATTTTACCTCAGTTTGGAGGCCAACAGTTCCGCCATGGTGGAGAAGGCATAGCTGTGGGCAGCTGTGTGGCAGTAGGAGCATGGGGCAGCCTGCTCACATTAAGGGCCAGAAAGATGGTTCAAGGGGTAAAGGCACCTGCTGTTGAGCTCACTGACCCGAGTTCAATCCCTGGAACCCACATGGTAGACAATAAGAACTCCTTCATGTTGTTCTCTGACTGCTTCCTGAAAGTTGTGCCCTGTGTTCACATGCACTCACATACATACAGGCAATGAAACATAGACATTGTAACAAAATAGTAAAAAGCATTTAAGTAGCGATGTATTTGTTAAATATCTGTACTTGGGGTTTTCTGTTTCATTCAGTGGCTTCAAATCTGGGAGCTATGTTACCGACTGGGAAAGTGGATGTTTCTTGGCCACTGCATCCAATCATCAAGTTAAAAGACACTGGCAGGGCAGATTTACAACCAGTGGTCCGGGATGGAGGTGGAAAACAAGCCCTGGACTTTGACCTTGAATAAAGGATTGTTACCGAGTAGAGCTGTGGGTTGCTGTCCTCCCCCCCACCTCCAGGACATGATTTTCTCTCTTGGCCTCATGGGGAAGTTGGGGAGGGGGGGTAGGCTGTGCGCAGAGACCTGGAGTAGACAGGCTTCTGAAGACCACGGGAGAAGGGCAGAGGATGCACTGTGGGATGTGGGAGATCGTAAGTGAACACTTGCTGGACTCCAAAGTCAGATGAGTGCTTGGTTGGTATGTGTACAGGCTAATTGTGGCTACTCCAGGTAGGTTGTTAGCACACGTTTTAATTCTAGATGGTGACACATGGCTGAAAGCTGTGGGACTGAGGAGGAATGTTGACAACAGTGATTGGGAGCTGTGCAGCTGGGCGGATGGCCAGAGATGGGCAGAACGTTCCCCAGCTATTCTGTTGTGTTACCGCAGCTAACACAGCTAACACTCTACGGAGGGTGGAGTGCCAGGGGCTGAACTTGTGCTCGAGAGTATACAACAGGCATCCTACCACTGTCTCTTTTTACGAGTTTTCTTTTTCCTTCCTTTTTTTCTTTTTGAGTCCTTGTAGCCATTGCTGGACTGGAATTGTGTAGACCAGACTGGCCTCAAACTCAGGAGACCCTCCTGTTTGCCGCCCAAGTGCTGGGACTAAAGGCTCACTACGTACGCATGTTAATGAAATACCAGTTCAGTTCACTGGGCACATGGGCCGCATTTGAATTGTGCAGTAGGTTCTTATGCTAGCATGTTGCCCTCAGGGATAAAGAAGGCCTGAGCCAGGTGGTCCTGGAGACTGAGGAAGGTAGAGCTTCCGGAAAGGTTGTGCCACTCCAAGCAATGAATGCCGGGTGGGCTTCACGTCAAGGAAAACCTCCAGCACCTGGGACAACTGAGAGCATCCCAATTTTGGAATTTCTGAGTTGTTTAAAAAATATTGCCTTCACATTCCTGTTGATTCTGGCTGGCTGGGTTACTTCTGCTGCCATAGAGTTTGCACACAATGCCGCCTTTATACCTCAGCCCTTGGTAAGGAGGCTTAGGGCCCAGCAAGCCCAGTGAGGAAAGATACACAGCAGGGCGCTGTCTTCAGGCCTGAGGGCTCTTGAGGACCATGGATGGCCATCTTAAGGTCTGCAGAGCTGTGTTCAGACTCACTGGGTATCTTACCTAAACAGAAACAAAAGTCTTGCTCTTGTGAGCTCTCTGATAGTCTGAGCTGCCAGCTCCTGCCAGCTGGGTATGAAGGAGGGCTATGTGACTCTCAGAAAATGTCTCTGGCTGTCTACAATGCCTCTGGACATTCCTTGTCTCTGAGGGAAGCCTACGCCTCCAACCACAGTAGCAAAGACATTAGCAATTGGCCCTGCCAGCATTTTTCTTCCATAACCCCTTTCCAAGCCACCGTGTCCTCCAGAGAACCCCAGTGTCGTTCCCCCCCCCCAGGTACCCATTTGGGGCACAAGTTGAATATGTGTTTTCTTAAACTCTGAAGGGGTTTGGAACCAGGCCAGGTGCCTGAAGGCAGAGAATAGATGTCTAGGGCAGCAAGGGTTCTCTGTGACACTGAGCCACAGAAGGATGCCATGGAGACGCTGGAGAGAACTTTCCATCCCATCCACAGCCTTTTCCTCATCTGTCTCTCAATAGTCTCCATCCTTCTTCACAGCCTCAATTTCTGGGGCTGTGAATCCATCTAAATGTTAAGGTGCACCTTAACTTCAGGACAGGCAGTCCTGCTGTCCTGGGGATGGTGCAGGTAGGGCACTGAGATGGGGCCGTCTCCAGCCCCTCCTGCTGTCCTGGGGATGAGGATGGGGCAGGTAGGGTACTGAGATGATGGGGGCGTCTCCAGCCCCTCCTGCTGTTGGCTCTACCACCTCCAGCAGTTCATTCTCCCAGCATGGATCTTTTGTCAGCAGAATGGCATTGTAAGAATTAGGCATTGTAAGAATGGAGGGTGAGCTCTCTAGACTGTAAAGCACCCTTCCTGGTTGCTCTGGGATGCCGAGAACTTCTTATGCTGGCAGATTAATGACTGTACCACAAGCCAGGCCTTCCACATTTTCAGCTTGAGTGTATGTGTCTACTCAGTGGTCAAGGTCTCAGAAACACGAGAAGCCTACCTTGAACACTTGATCATCGTGTCCTTGCTGCTCCCGCAGTGTCTCTCCATCCCTGCTCAGTGAAGAAGGACAGAATGGTGTCTCCTGTCCCACAGCCTTGGTGGTGCTGATGTGACTCCTTAGGCACATGGAGGCACTCTGTAGCCAAGCCTTCCTAGCCTGGAGGTGTCTCTGCAAGCCATTCCTTGGTCTTTGCTGTGCCTTCTGCATCTGGATGCTTGGAAGGGAGTGGGACACAATGTGTGTCCTGGCTTCTTGGTGATACTGCGTGGGCCCCCAGAGCAGGTGTGTGCAGGGGCTGCAGCTGTGCCACCGTCTGGAAACCGCCACTGAGTTGAGACATGGATGGGAGTGAGTCCCAGCGGTAAAGACGTGTGTTCCTGGGTGAGCTGAGTAAGAAGTGTATGATTCAGTCACTCCTCCAGTGAGGACTAAGTGACTGCTGGAGCTGGGGGAAGCTTCCGGACAAGCCCTTCCAGGGGCTCCTGCTCAGCGCTTCTTCCCTCAGGGACACTGACCCAGGTCTCCAGCTCTTCCTGTGTCACCCTACCAGGGTTCCGTCCTTAACCTGTAAATTAAGGCTTTCAGCATCTCCAGCCCTCTGGGGTCAGAGATTTGCTTTGGCTTTGCAGCTTGGCCTGCTGGGACACCTTGTACCTTGTACCTCTCACAGGTGCTCACAGAAGTACGTGTGAGTCCCTCCATCTGCAGTGTCCCCAAGTAGCTATAAATGTGAGTCAAGCTTTTTTTTTTGGATGTAAAGCTGCTTTTGAAAATGCCTTGTTAACTCCCCGTGGCGGCCGCCCACGACCCTGCCTGGTGAGACCGGTGAGGATTTGAAAGAAAGCTGTGCCCTGCGACCTCCTCCTATATGTGCTTTTGACCCAGGATGGGGCCTTTCATTGGGTTTTGGTTCTTGGTGGCCAGCTGTTTTCCCTCCTGGTTCCTAGTGCTCACCAATTGCTTGTTCCAAGGCCTGCAGTAAAGCCCGTGGGCGTGCCATGACTGCAGAACCCTCAGCTGCTTCCCTTCTTCTGAATGGACCCTTTTCATCAGGAAATGCTGGGACAAGGGCCTTTTTAAGCCAAAATATCAGAAAAAGGCGAGGGCCACAAGAGCCACTTGCTCTTTGGGTGGGACCATCATCCAAGGAGAACTCCAGTGTTGCCCTGGAAAGCCCCACTGCCTCTTACCGGGCTGGCCTGTACTTGTGGACAGCGGGGCCTCTTCAGGCACCGTCTGTTTGAGCAGGATTACTACAGACGTGAATGCCGCTGCCATGGAACTTTATCTTTCCGATTTCTGTGTCTTCCTTCGGCCAACCCAGTACCTCTGCCATTCAGAGGTGTCCAGTCCACATTAGTACGTAAGCTGCAGCCGACTCGTGTTCTCCCTGGGAGCTGTTTCGGATGGCAGTCTGTGTGTGTGAGAGAGGCGGGACTTGGGGATTGAAGGCCATGTTTTCCTCACTGCACAGTCTTCCCCAGGGTAGCAGGCAGTGTCTGCTGACCGACTTGTGCTGCTGAGATGAAAGCCTGGAACAAGGCTGTGGGGCAGGCTTGAGACTTCCCAGGGCAGTGGAGGAGGAAGAGGGTGCTGCCTCTGTCTGTGTCAGACTGTCTGTAACTCTTAGGACTCAAAAATCTCTTGTAAGAAGGATTTGGTTTTGTTTTTTGGGTATTTATTTATTTATTTAGTCTACTATCTGGGATGGGTGATTGGTAGATTGGCATGCTTTCTTGCCCTGGGTACCCACAGAAAGGTGTGTGATGTTACTGACATTGATGTCTGAGAGGGTTCCCTGGAGGGGCCTTGGGGTCTCAGGTCACAGGGTTACAGGTCACAGGGTCTTGAGCTTCTTGGTATCAGGAACTCAACATAGAAAACCAGGTGCCAGCTGTCTGTTTGAGGCAGTGCTCTTCAGCCAACTCTGAACACCAGACTCTGTGCCGACAGTGGCCCAGGACACAGCCTAGAAGCCAGGCCGTGGAGCTTCATCTTGTCTGTGGTCTCCCATCCTTTCCACAGCATCCTGGGCTCAGCCTGAGGGTCATCTTGGCCACTGGCGTTCTGCTGTTTCCTGTATATTTCCAGGACATGGGACCTTGCAGCCCTCAAAGCAATGGGGCTCCCTGCAGCGTTCAGGCTGGCTGTTGACAGTAACTGAGGTGGTGCCAGAGCCCTAATGAAACCCATGGGTGGAGGGGAAGGCCCCTTCTTATCAGACAGAGGAACAACTAACTTCAGAGCAGGTCACAGGGCACGGGCAGTCTGCTCTTTATCATTGTCCCCTTTTTTTCCAAAGGAAATGCAAGGGAAACCAAGGGGAATTTTGGCTCTTGGTTTCCAAGGCAAAGGTCACTGTTCATGGTTGCCTGTTTCCAGCTTGCTCTGGTTTCTGCTCAGTCTGAGGTGTTGGTTTTGTTGTTTGTTTTGTTGGTTTTTTTTTTTGTTTTGTTTTGTTTTTTTTCAAATTATTGAACAAAAAGAGTTGATGTTGGCCTTGAAAATCAACTCCCCACAGCTGCTTTGATCAACTGGCGATTGTTTTAAGTTTCCTGGGCTCAGCTCTCGGAGATTCTTGGACAGGTATAATGGGGATCTGAATATCTGAAAGCTCCATTGTAAAACTGGGTAGGAAAGGCATGGGGATGGGAATCTGCAGTGGCTAGGAGGAGACACGGTGCTTGCAGGGTGTCTGCTAAGAACGTCCTTCTTCCTGGAGGGAGTAAGAATGCGGAGACGCCTGTCTGTGTTCCTGCCTTCCTAGGTGCAGGCAACAGCTGTGCACAGGAAGGTGTGCGCGTTTGCAAATACTGTGAAGATGATCCTCCTGTGTGGGTCTGTGACACTGGGTGTCACGCGGCCTGTCGCCAGGTTGTCAGGGTTCAAAGGCCTTTACTAGAGAGCCGAGCTAAGCTGCATTCATTTATAGTTGAACAGTCTCTTTTTACCGAGAGATGTTTTCTCGATTTCTGTTTTGACTGACTTCTTTTTAACTTACGTTAGAATGTGCATAGTGCTTTGACTGCATGTGTGTATGTGTAAGGGTGTCGGATCCCCCAGAACTGGAGTTGCAGGCAGTTGTGAGCTGATATATGGGTGCTGGGAATTGAACCCTGGTCCTCTGGAAGTGCGGCTAGTGCTCTTAACCAATGAGCCAACTCTCCAACTCCCTTACCATGGGAACTTAATGGGAAAAAGTTCAGATTTTATTATGAATCTGCTGTCACAGAGGTCAAGTTATCTCAGAAGCTGCTGGCCTGCATGCAAGTTTAAATGGTGTTTTCTTAGCATTTAGGATGGCATGCTAGATTTAGCTTGCTTTGAGGTAGCGTCTTGATAGCTAGACTGGCTTGAATTCACAGTCCTGACTTTTAAATAATTTATTTGACTATTTATGTGCATTGGTATAATGATGTCAGACTCTCTGGAACTGGAGTTACAGACAGTTGTGCGCTGCCATGCTGGGAATTGAACCCTGGTCCTCTGGAAGAGCAGCCAGGGCTCTTAACCACTGAGCCACCTCCAGGCTCTGAAAGAAGAAAATCATTAACCGAATTATAAGTGAAAGTTGCAAGAATGTGTTTTGTTTTGGTTTCTTCTCTGCCCTTTCGTGCATCCTAGCATTACTGCGTGAGGGATGTGTGTGACGTGTGTGTGTGTGTGTGTGAGAGAGAGAGAGAGAGGCGTGTGTGTGAGATGTGTGTGTGTGGAGGCGTGTGTGTGTGAGGCGTGTGTGTGTGAGGTGTGAGAGGCGTGTGTGTGTGAGAGAGGTGTATATGTGAGGGGGGTGTGTGTATCAGAGAGTGACAGAGAGGGGTGTGTGAGTGTGGGTGTCACTAGGGATTAATCCTAGGGTCTTTTGTAAGACAAATGCTCTATCACTGAGCTATCAATCCCCAGCCCCTTCTTCTTCTTCTTTTTTTTCTTTTTCAAAAAACAAAAGCTTTCTATTTGCCCAGGCTGGTCTTTTAAGCAGTAGAAATCTTAGGCCTGACCCTCATTTTGATGCTTTTGTTGTTTTATTTCCTCCCCTCCCTCCAGATGGGGTTTCTCTATGTAGTCTAACTGTCCTGAAACTCGCTCTGAAGCCCAGATTGGCCTCAGACTCACAGAGATCCACCTGCTTCTGCCTTCCGAGTGCTGGGATTAAAGGCGTCCGCCACCAAAGCATCATTTGCCCCTGAGAACTGCGGCTGCCATCATCCCATTGCGTGTCACATGCAGCCTGTCCACCCTCGGTGTCCCCTCGGTAGCGCATCTTGCCTGTCTCTCTCGAGATCACTAACTGTGCCCTGCTTTGTTCTTCTAGCTTGAGCGAGAGCTTTTTCATGGTCAAAGGAGCCGCTCTCTTCCTGCAGCAGGGGAACAGCGCTCAGGGCCAGCGGAGTCTTCAGCACCCTCACAAGCATGCAGGTGACGCAAGCTCTTATGTTGGGATCCTTTCTGTGCCACAGGAGAACCTTCCACAGTGGGAGGGGAGTCGTCTTCCCTCACAGCCAGGGAAGCAGAGCATCATGGGTTTGTAATGACCAGCCTAATTGCTGGGATGCAAAGATTCCCTGGGTGTTCTCTGTCAGTTAACATCTCAGCTTGGACAGTGAGGCTTGGACAAATGGACCAGCACGTGTCCCAGCTGTAAGCTGTCCCTTGAAGACAGCCTCTGAGGTTCTTCAATAGCTCACCCAAACATTCAAAAATCCCTCGAGGAGGCCATGTAAGAGCCTTTGACTGCACTGGATGTTCATGTGACAGGGTGCCTTTATCCTATAATAGCTGCCTTTTGGAAAGTAATAGAGTTGGGGACAGACTGAACAATAATGTAGGTCCAAAAACAGACGAGTAAAAATGCCTGTCAAGGCCCAAGGTTGGATTTTTTAGACTACGTGACTGTAGAAATGAAGCCAAACTGAAGGTGGAATGCAAGATGTACACAAGGGCTCCTTTGTGACAGTCATTGGTCTGGAGTCCTTCTGAGGGAGGCTGCCGGGGTCTGAATGTTTACATGGTAGGGTGGCCGTTCTGTCTTTCAGGAGAGCTGGGATGAGACTGTGGACAGCCAGGCATTGCCTCACCCCTGAGTTCACTTTGTTTGCTTGGCCTCTACTTACCCAGTGTCTTATGTCAAATGCTGGCGCTCAGCCTGTGTTTTAACATACTGATCCTGTCAACCAAGATTTAGGTCTGCTGTCATTTAAGAAAATAAGTGTCCCGTACGAGGAGGCAGTGTGGTGTGTGGAAACGATGTTTGATTTGGAGCATTCTGGCAGTCAGCTAGTCCCAACACTAGAGGGTAGAGTAGAAACAGGAGGATCATGAGTTCAAGGCCAGCCTAGGCTACATAGTGTATTTTAGGATACCTAAGTCACTTAGTGAAACCATTCTGTTAAAAATAGACAAACAAACAGGCCTTTAATCCCAGCACTCGGGACACAGAGGCAAGCAGAACCCTGAGTTCATGACCAGTCTGGTCTACAGACTGAGTTTCAGGACAGGCTACACTGTCTCGAAAGAAAAAAAACCAAACAAACCACAAACCACCATGCTTTAGAGCCAGACAGACCTGGCTTCTGTAAAAACCTTGTTTTATGATTTCCTGAACAGGCAGGGTATACTTCTGAGCTTTGGTTTTCTAATCTTCATAACAGGCATCCAATGCCTCTGATAATGTGGAAGTCACTAATTATGCAGGTGGCCAGACCCAGTGGCCCACACCTGTAATCTAGGAAGTTAGACTGGAAAATTATGACTTCAAGGGCAGCCTAAGCTACACAGCAAGAACCTGCTTCAAAAAGCAAACCCAAACCAGGAGAACAAAACGTTCTCAAGGCACTGGGGAGATGGCACAGTTGGTAAAGCCCTTGCTTCAAGAGTAGGACCTGGTTCAGATCCCAGGAACCCGGATGTGGTGGTATATGTTTGTAATCAGGTGATGGAGAGATGGGTGGTGGAGACAGGTGGGTCCTGAGCCCTCGCTGACCATTAACCGGCTAACATGGCCGATGATGTTTTGGTGACAGATCCTGGCTTGTACAGAAGGTGAGAAAACTCCTGGCTAGCCAAGACGTCCTCTGGGCTCCACGGACACACAGATGTGTAGTACACAGCACGCACTGACTTTTCCAGTGGGTGGCAATTGTGAGCAAGCGCCAAGCAGCCCTCATTTCCACGTCTGCTGGTCTCTGTAGCATGTTATACAGCAACTCGAAGCTCAGGCTTTGTTCAAGTGTGGAATGTGTCCCTACTGTGAGTGAGCTTGGGCAGGAAGTATGAAGCCATTTTGTATCAGACCCTGAGAAAGCTCCTCTGAGTGTCCGTCCCTTGAATGCCCGCAGGCAGGAAGACAGTCCTGGTTGATTGGGTCTTCTCTGGGTGAGCTTGGGAAGACAAGCCACTGGCTGGCCTGGGATGGCCAGCAAACGGCTTTGCTATGTTCCCTCTCCCTGTTGCCTCTCTGACCACCATGGAGAGTAATCAGAGGGTTAATTCTGTGGGGTTGGGTCAGGTCCAGTCGGCCAGTTGGTGTAGGGCTTCTCGCACTCCAGGCTTCCGCCCTCTGATCTGGATGTGATGTCAGACTGGGATGTCAGCAGTTTAGTTATGTGTGAAATGCCTCTCTCATTTGGACATTTCTCGGACACGGGAGTGGGTTACTTTCATCTCTGTGACTTGGAGTGGATGGTGGGCGGATCCAGGCAAAGAACCAGCCCTGTGTGGCTGTGTCGGCTCTTAGAGAAAGCAGAGCAGGGAATGCCCAGTGTGAGCTGGTGTCTCAGAGCAGCTGTTGAGTCCCGTTGCTGGGAGGATCAGATAGGAGGCACTGTGGCTTTTTTTCTGTCTTTTGCTGATCTTATTTATTGTGGGAAGAACACTTAGCACGAGCTGTGCCCTCCCGACCGAGGGGCAGGTTTCTAAAATTCTAGTTTTCTCCAAGAGAGGAAGTACTGTCTAGACGTCACACGTCCATCCTTAAAAGGACAACACGCTATTGCAGCAGGCATGGTGGCTGTGGCTTTCTGGGGCATTTGCTTATATAAGCAGCGCTGTCCTTCCAGGGTTCCCAGTGTGGAGAGTGTTTCACAGTGTTACTGCTTCACTTTGTCTCTGGTTTTTGCAGTGCTGGGCACATATTAGGCAAGTGCTATGCCATGGAGCTGTACCCTCAGCTCCCTGGAGTAGAATTAAAACAAACAGAAACTGTAATTGGGTTTCTTTGGCGCTCTGCACACAATTGGAAAGGTCGATTTTACTGAGTTATTTCTCGCACTTTCATCCAGATGAGGGCACACAGGCGTCAAGGCCAGGGAAGGCAGGACAGGGATCCTACATCTACTTTAGCAACACTGCATCCCGCCCCAGCAGCCACACCCCTGGAACACCCACCCATCCCTCAGTGAGCCTGCTGCCTGGCCCTGCACACTCTCCAGACCCCAACTCTGGGGTACTGCCCACTGAAGCTCACTTCCCACCCTAAGAGGATGGTGAGTTTGAGGCCAGACTAGACTATGTAGACTCTGTCCAATAAAAGGGAATGGAGCAGGTCTGGGAAGGGAGAGAAGAGCTCGGTGGTTAAGGGCGCATGTTGCCTTTGCAGAGGACCCAAGTTCAGTGTTCAGCATTCTTGTTGGGTAGCCCACAGCTGCCTGTAATTCTAGTTCCGAAGGATCCAGGGGCCTCTTTTGGACTCTGTAGACATCTGCATGTAGACATACACATAATCCCACTATGTCTTTAAAAGATAAAACCACTTTCTCTGGCTGGAAATGGTAGTATGTACCCACAGTCCCAGGTCCCGGGAGGCTGAGGCACGAAATTTGCTGCTTTAGATGACTGTCTCTTTACGTCTCTTAGCAATGAAGAAGAAAGGACACGTTAATGATTTCTTTTCTATGAAAAGAGAATGATAGATTGTTTTCCCTCAAATAATTCCTCTGGACACCCAGCATGCTCCCTGTCCACCAGGTACAGAAGTAACATCTAGCTTATGTGAAAAATGCCCAAGAGTTTGAAGAGGACACGTGACACTCAGTCTTTTTCCTTACAGCTCAGCCCTGGGCAGACGCCTCCGCAGCCATGGCTGTGGTTTCTGCCTCCTTGCTAGGGAATATATTTGCCTGGATGTGATAACATTCTCCTGAGGGTCCATGTATGTTTTCCAAAGTCTTTGTTGAAAATGCTGCTGACCACTGTGTTGTCCCAGCCCTTGGAATCGGTCTCCCATTTAAAGCTGTCCTTGTTGGCCTCGCAGGTGATCTGCCTCAGCACCTTCAAGTGATGATCAACCTCCTACGCTGTGAAGACAGAATCAAGCTGGTAAGAGCTGAGGGTGGTCTTCAAATGCAGCTCGAACCCCCCTCGATCGTGATTCCTCTTTCTCTCACACTGTTGCCCAGCAACCAGGGTGCTGGAGTACCACTCAGTGACAGGGGCATCACTGGGTGTGTGATGCTCTGGTTCTATGCCCAGCACCCCAGAGGGGCCAGGAGAGACTTCACATCTCCATGGTATCTATGGATCTATGCTAAACATGAATGTAACTTGTACATTTCAACTGTGTCCCCACTGCACACAGTTGGCTGTTCCCTGTGTCAGGCACACACTCTCTCTGGTCCTACTCACAAGCACTTGGTCTTCATTTCTTCCCTGATTTGTGGGTGGGGGTCAAGAACTAAAGCCCTTGGTCTTGGTTTGGTGGACAGAGGAAGGGAGCAAACCATCGAGGTGACCCCTTGTCCACAGGCCGTGCGTCTTGAGAGCGTCTGGACCGACCGTGTCCGCTACATGGTTGTGGTGTACACCAGCGGGCGCCAGGACACCGAGGAGAACATTTTGCTGGGAGTTGACTTTTCCAGTAAGGAGAGGTGAGTCTCAGGATAGCATTTCACATCAGAGCAGGAGATGGGTCCCTGTTGGCAAAGGGTTTTCTTGCTGTGCTGGGGTGAGTCTCTCTGGAAGATGGGGGGCCACCAAGACTGGGGCCACCAGACTCTGGGAACAGGATGTGCTTTTCCAGCTCTCACTCCTCTGCCTCTGTGATTCCTCTGGAGAACGCACGCTGCTCAGAGCAGCAGGAGAGGAGACGTGGGACTGCTCTCCGTTACTCTGTATTTACCGGGTGGTTTACAGAGAGAAGGCGTTTGTCTGGCTTGCTGTTTCAGAGACTGCAAGTCTAATGGGAGGCCTCTCTTTGGCCATGGGGTTGACATCACAGTAGTGGGAGCATGCGCAGAAGAGATCAGATGGCAAGACAGAAAGCTGTAGCGGGAGATAGGCAAAGCCAGCATTAATTCCTTCTGAGGGTGGAACCTAGTGCCATTTCCACCAGGTCTCAGCGCGTAAATGTACCATCTCCTCAGTGCTGCAGATTTGGGGACCCCGTTTCTACAGAGGTAGAGATTTGGGGGGAGCCCTCAATCTTGTAGAGAGGCGTCCTACATAGAGTTGCTTCCTGAGGGTGTGAGAACGACAGTGAGCATCAAAGGACAAGCTGGAGTCAGCCAGGGGATGCCTCCCCGACAGACGGCCTGCATAGGAATGTGTCGGTGGGCCTTGTATGAAGTGCCCTGTCTGATCTGCTACGGCAGATCAGTGTTTGTTTTTGGCAGGTCCCTGGGTGAAAGCATTAAGACTTGCGGTTCCCCTGGACTGGAGGCCAAGTAAATTCCATTGTGACCCTAGCGCGGCATGAAATAACACGTGTGTAGGAGGTCATTGCAAACCCTAGATCTTACCCTATTCATTGCCAAGTGGATGGGTTTTTGTCCTATCCTATGTAGGAGGTCATAGGCTGGGCCCCAGGTCTTCCGAGACATCATAGCACACATTGAGCTTAGCAGAAGACCACGTCACCACCAGGAATGCAAGAGACTTAGCAATGGCATGGTGCCAGCTTTGTGAGAGCCCAAGTGGGATTTAGGGTCCGGTAGGCAGCGTGGTGAGGTCAGATGTGTTGGGCAGCAGGTGGACCCGGATTGTTGTTCAGGCTGGGTCAGCAGCAAGAAGAGTTCCAGAGATCACATGACCACAGTTGGGTCGTCTTGTGGCTAAGCCCTGTGTCATAGGCTGGTGACCAAGACTGCCCTGTTTACTACATGTGAATGAAAACAAAAGAGGGGATAAATGTGTCTCGTGGCTCCTCTTCCCATGCCTCCTAGCACTGGGAGGGAGTTTGCTGCAACATAAGGCAGGGAGGAGCTACGTCTGTGGCTTTGCATGCTGAGGGATGCTCTGAAGACCAGCCAGTGTGCTAGTCATTGGGAGAGCAATGTGGGAGCTGTGTGTGTGTGTGTGTGTGTGTGTGTGTGTGTGTGTCTCGTGATCCCCCTACTTCAGCTTTTCAGACTCGAGCACTAGTGTGTGGCAATGTCAATGTTACCATTTTTCAGTTGATGTCCTAGCCCTGTAGGAATCTTCCAGGGACAGTAATTTTTCCATGCTGGTAACCTCCTCCAGTACTGAACGCGGGGGGG
>NC_022010.1:3702304-3712784 GCF_000317375.1 Microtus ochrogaster | reverse complement strand
GGGGGGGGGGGGGGGACACACAACGATGACACGACACGACTGTCTCCTGTAGCCCTGTAGCCTCTACCCCCATGTAGCAGTAGTTTCTTGTCAGACAGCCAACCCACTAATAATGACACAGAGACTTATTATTAATTATGAAAGCTTGGCTTTAGATTAGTCTTGTCTCACTAGCTCTTGTAACTTAAGTTAATGTGGTTTTATGGATCTGCTTCTGTCATGTGCTGTCCATCCTGCTTCCTCCGTGTCTTCCCCCATCCCTGACATGCCTAGATTCCATCCTCTCTACCTGGAAGCCCCCTATATCTCCTGCCTAGCTGTTGGCTATTTTTATTACACCAGTCACAGCAATACACCTTCATGCAGTATACAGATATCCCCAACACCCCTATTTCGGTCCTTACTACGGAAGCCTCATGGGAGTCCACTCTCCTGGTCACCTCTGCTGATCCTGTAGCAGAGCCTGGTGCTGTCACCTGGCTTATCCTGTGCACCCCGTGGGTAAGGCCCTGGTCCTTACACTTCAAAGGCTCTGAGAAGCTGAGTTGAATGCACCAGGGTCACTCATGATGTAGCTGGGCAGGACTCAGGCTCAGCATACCCCATTTGCATTAACTTTTCCTCAGGGGATGCACGGGAATGTCCAGTTATCCCACACAGACGTAAGGATGACTTCACCAAAATCCAGTTTGCCGAGACCAGTGAGTTTAGTGGGCTTTTTCACAGAGCCCTGGTGAGGGGATATGGACATCACCTCAAAGTCCCCCTCATCGTGCATGGTGACCTTGTGGACTCTACATTGTGGAGGCTGCTTTCTCAGTCAGCCATCATTTTCTTTGTAGAGTCTGGGATCTCCCAAGGTCATGTGTGGAAGGGGCGCAACAGCAAGAATCCCCGGTGCCAATCTCCTGGTCCTCCCCAGACAGTTCTTGTTGCTGAAGACTTGGCTACCACTGAATGGTTCTGTTCTGGTTGCTGAAGTACAGGGGCAGAGTCAGAGTGGCAGTTTGTGACCGGGGAAACAGCTCTGTCCAGCACCGTGTCTCTCCTGATGTTTGCAGAAATGCATGCCTTGTGCGTTCACTTATTCGGGTACTTGTGTGTGTACTTGTTAGCCCTTCTCACGTGCTGGGAGTGCAGTTCAAGGCCATGGAAGGTCGTTAGCCTCCAGCTGCAGTCTGCGGGCTCCTACCCTCATTCCCGCCCATTCTGATGTGCCTGTCCTTCCTTGCCACCTCCCGGCATTCTAGCTTTGGTTCTCATGAGTCCCTCTCTCCCTGTGGTCGTCTTCCCTGTGCTGTGTGTCCAGTGTCTCCCTAGCTAGGCCCTGAGTTAGAGCTCCAGCCTGGGCTCAGGGTCAACCCCAGGGCAGTTAGAGGTCTCCACAGATCTGGAGTGAAGAGCACTGATTGCTCTTCCAGAGGTCCTGAGTTCAGTTCCCAGCACCCACATTTCTGCTCACAACTATTGTCCCATGAGATCTGATGCCCTCTACTGGCATACAGACAAAATACCCATTCATGGAAGATAAGTAAATAATTAAAATGACTTTTAAGAAAAATAGAAAGGGGTCAAGAGACTGGTAAGAAACTGAAGCCTTTTCTGCACTGGGGACAGAGGAACAGGGACACATGTTCTCTGTGTCCGGGTATATCATTAGGGAGGAGGTGGGTTAGGACAGGTCTGGCCTTCTCAGCTGCTTCTGTAGCCCTGAGTACCAGACTTCTACTCTCCCTGGGCCTCCCCAGCAACCTGCCCCACCTGTGCAATGATTCTCTTCCTAAATTCTTGCCATGAGATTTGTTTTTTGGGGGTGCAGAAAGTGTGAACCCCTGAGAGAGTGTGTTCTCATGAGTTCCCAGTGAGAGAACCTACTAGAACTGTGTAAAAAGGCTATGTTGGAGCTGTGGTGGCTGCAGGCACCTCCTTATGCCTTCTCAGGACTGAGTTAACCTCTGCTTCCAGTTCAGGGACCCTTTGAGTACCATGAGCTGGTGTGGCACCCTCCATCCACTTTTCCCTGCATCTGTAGAGAGCTTCCAGAGCAGGCTCTCTGCCCAAGCCTATGACTCCTCCCTGCACCTGCTGGCTGCTTTGTTCTTGACCCACAGGGACCTGCAACCTGCCCCCTTCTCCCGCAGTTGCTCCCACCTACTTCCTCCTTCAGGGCTGTCTGTCACTTGTGACAGTAGTGAAGATGCAGTTTCCCTAACCAGTCCCTGCCTCACTTCCTGTGTGTGTCACGCCACATCCACCGTCACTGTCCTGCTCTGTTGGGAGTTGCATGGCAATGCCGGAGAGTCACGGTAATGACAGCAGTTATTGTCACAGTCACTGAATGCATGGAACTGTTGCCGTTATTGTCACAGTCACTTAGTGTGCTGGGCTCACATCTGTCCACTGGTGTGCCAGCCGGTCACGCTTCTTCTGATTGATAGAACTGTCTCATGGACAGTTTCAGCCTCTGCTTCCCCTGGAAGGTTCCAGACCTGCTAACACATCCCAGGGTATGTACCCAAGCAGTCTCTGTCATTTTGGGACATCTAAAGGATGCTCTCTTGGCCTTGACACAGTTGCAAAGTCTTCAGAGTCCTATGGGGCTCATCACGTGTCTCATTTTGCAGCCCCCAGTGCTGATGGATGGGCAGGACTGCGAGAGACAGATGGGACAGAGGGAATTTGCCAACCTGGATGCCTAGTCTAGTTTAATCTGGAAGCCTTGAAACTTCCTCCCCACAGATACTGAAAGGCAGGATGGTGCGAGGTAGGCAGAGCTCTGGAGTGGGGTCGGCTCCCTGAGCCCCAGAGCTCCTGTCACTCAGGCTCAGGAGGGAATAACACCACCCCCACATCCCACCCCATACTCTTCCCTCACCACCACCCGCTCCCAGAGCCGTAGCCCTGGAGAGATAGATAGACTCTTGGAATTCCTGAGGCCCGTGGGGCTGCCCTGGCACGGTTGCAGCAGTCTCTCAGAAGCCAGCTCTTTAAATGCCTGAAGAGTTTTCATCATAGGTCTGAGGAGCCCCTGATAAACCCTCCTCTCTGTTTATCAGTGGCGCCGTCTCTAAAGTCGGTGAGTATCATTTCACTGCTAGGATGGGTAAAACAGAACCGGATTGAACTAGTTTGTAAAGTGGCAACAACACAAAAGGTAGGCAAACAGAAGCCTGAGTATGAGCACGGTGTGGGGACCTCCTGTTACCCAGGACAGAAGCCTGGGAGGGGCTGTCACGACTTGCCTGAGCTCCACAGTTGGTATGATACTACTAATTTTCCCCACCGTAGTGGGGGCCTGTGATCAGCTGCTTGCCCCAGGACCCCAAGAGCCCCTCTAGTTTTGGAGTTACAGCCACACCAAAACAGTTTAGGTGCTTTCTCGCTCCCTCTAGAGAGGATGCTCTAGGCCTGTGTCTTCTAGAATCCATCAGTGAGTGGACACAGCCTGGAAACCCCTCTGTGCCAGGCCAGGCAGTTGTAGCCTGGAGCTGCTCGGCAGAAAGACTAAGGAAAAACTGCATGTTCACGGGCAGACACTGACTCCGACGTCTTCTCTTTCCATGTAGCAAAAGCTGCACCATTGGGATGGTTCTTCGCCTGTGGAGCGACACCAAGATCCACCTTGATGGGGATGGGTACGGAAACATCTTTAAAAGATACTTTTCTGGGGGCTGGAGAGGTGGCTCAGGGCTTCAGAGCACTTGCTGCGCTTACAGAAGACCTAGGTTTGATTCCCAGCACCCACATGGCATCTCACAACCACCTGTAACTTCAGTTCCAGGGGGATCCTACACCCTCTTTGGGCCTCCGTGTGCAGCAGGCATGCACTTGAAGCACAGACGTGTGTATGCAGTCACACATAGACAAACATTTTTTGAACTTCGTTATTTCCCTATACACCAAAGCACCAGCAGAGCCCAGGTCTGTGGATGTAGGGATTTAGCTCAGGAGACACCTCTGCAGGCGTGTCACACCAGGTCTGTGGATAGCATTACGTTGATCACCTCAGAGGTGTTGCATTCTCTTCGGGTCGATGTAGGGATTTAACTTAAGAGATGCCCCTGCAGGCGCGTCCCACCAGGTCTGTTGCAGTGAAGTGTGTTTGCTGTATTGTGTAAATCATTCTGGGCCCTCCCAGAGCTATGACCCAGAAGTGCACAGGTGAGCGAGACACTGCAGGGTCTCACATTTGGGGTGCCAAAGATGCAGCAGAGTTCCAGGTGCCGCTCTGTGGCTGCAGAGGAAGCATTGCCACCCAGCCTGGGCAGGTTGGGGGCCACAGGGTACCGCCTGCACTTACTCCTGGGAAGTGCAGTGCACGAGGAGAAAAGTTGAGAGGGAAGCTGCTCTTGCAGTAGGACTCTGGGCTGAATAAAGATTTGCTCAGTGGAAGTGCTGGGATCGTGGGGTGTTGTTAAGGCAGGGTGTGGCTCGGTGATAGGATACTTTTGATCTCAGCACTTCTTTTAAAAAAAGGTTTTTTCATTAGTTTATTTTTATGTGAAAGAAAAACAGGTGAGTGTGTGGTGCTAAGTAATGCTGGAAGCCACTGTGCTCACACTCAGCTTGGAAACAAGCCCCGATCAGCAGGAGTCTTGTCTACTTTTGCCCATCTAATGTGGCATATCCGCCGTCCCTTGTCGGACAGCAGGAGGCATACTGGTCCCAGATCTGGGGTGGGGCTCCACCCAGAGTCTGGAAGTGACTGGACTGAATGCTCACTTCTTTCCCGTTTTCCTCCTCAGTGGGTTCAGTGTGAGCACAGCCGGCAGGATGCACGTCTTCAAGCCCGTGTCTGTCCAGGCCATGTGGTAAGTGTGCTTTGGGGGACTTGAAAGTCCTTAGAAATAGTTCCAACCTGACAACATGGATAGAAAAGTCATTTCTGGTCGGGAGTGTGCGTCTGTGTATGTGTGTGTCTGTGTGTGTGCGCGTCTCTGTGTGTGTGTTTCTGTTTCTGTGTGTTTAGAAACAAATCATGTGTAGCATAAATAACCCCTGTAGCTGTTGGAGGTATTTGGTGCATGTTGGGCACCAACACCCCCATCCACTGACAGAACACACTCATCGTCCCAGAGGAAGCCTCCCCTTCAGCTCCCCGGCCCCAGAAGATTCTGTACGTTCTGTAGCTGTGAACTGCCCTGTCCTTGGAACATCTGCATGAACACACTCAGTTACTTGCCTTCCCCGTGTCGCTCTTCCCCCCGATTGGGTGTTCATGTTCGTTCATGTTGTGGCGTGAGTCAGTCTCCTCTCTTCACAAAGCTGAAGAACGCCTGTCAGCCTTGTATCTACCCTGCCATCCCTGCATGCTTGTTTCTACCTTTGATTTTTACTGTAGATGCTGCCACTTGGACTATTCCTGGATGCTTAATTGGTTTGAGGCTCTGCTTTCAGTTCTTTTGGGGTCTCTACCTCTACAAGTGAAATTGCTAGATCCTGTGGAGAATTCTTTTTGTTTGAGACTTGGTCCAAGGCTGTCCTGGGAATCACTGTGTAAACCAGGCTGGTCTCGAACTCACAGAACTCAACCCACCGTCACTTCCCAGTTCTGGGATTCAAGGTGTGTGCCATCAGATCCCCCAGTCCTGTGGTAATTCTGTGTTAACCTTCTGGAGAGCCACCACGTGTTGTCCGCAGCAGCTACCCAAGTCCCCCAGCCAAGCTCTGGTCTCTGCAGAGCTCTGTCTACATTATTCTGTTTTATTTGTCGATTGCCATCTTAGTGACCTGTCAAATAGTGTCTCAGTGTGTGGTTTTTATTCTCAATAGCGTGTGTGTGTGTGTGTGTGTGTGTGTGAGAGAGAGAGAGAGAGAGAGAGAGACAGACAGACAGACAGACAGACAGACAGACAGAGGCCCATGAGTTAAGTTTCCTAATTTTTTTGTATGCATTTTATATTTGTGTGTGTTTGTTGAGAAATGTTCTATTTAAGTTCTTTACTCATTTAAAAAGTGTATTAATGTTGAAGATGTAGCTTTACCTGTTGACCTGGTCAATACCATACCATCCTGGCACGCACTTACTTATTCCTTCCCCTGGCGCTCAGTAGGTGCTCTGTCTGTCTGTGTGGCAAAGGGACAAGAGCTCTGCTCCGCTGGAGCAGCGAGTGGCTGGGGGTGGGGGGGTCACAATATAAATAGGAGTCGCCTCTTGGGGTTTAAAGCATCTTGAAGGGAGGTAACTACGCATACGTGAGCAAACTTGTATGCCATGCCAAGACAGCTGGGTAGGCCTTCTCATGTTGATGGAGCCTCAGAATAACAGCTGTGAGGCCTGCCTGGGTCCAGGGAAGGGGGGCCTCCCCAACCCTCTGTAGTGACTGTGGGTGAATGTGGAAATGTCCACAGCTTCCTAAGTCAGCCTCCTCTTACAGCTCTGTCTTAGGTGTGTCCACCAGGGGTCCTGCGGCCACATGCTCACTGTGGGTGTGGCTCTGCAGGTTTGTAGCAGATAGTGTCACACTACAGTTTCTAAAAGCTGGGTACTGGTGTGGGCTGAGCAGTTCTTGTAACTGCGCAACAGAATAGTTGGGATAAACCAGGAAAAGCTTCAAGCTCGAGGAACAGCCCATAGCATTTCCCAGTGACTCTGCTTTTCCAGAGCAGGAGACTCCCGAGGCGCCCTCTCATGGGCCGCTCCTAGAGTTCTGTCCATCCCTCCATCTCACTCTAGGGTCCTCTGAGGTGGATGAGGGCAACGAAGTCAGTGTTCAGAGGATGAACAAACCAGCAACGCCCCAAGTGTTTCTTTTGTAACTGCTGGCTGCCTCTTTTCTCTCTAGCCAAGTTATTGTCACCATCATCATCATTATTTAATTTAATAAGCATTGGTTCCAAGTTTATTCCCTCAAGCAGCCTAGACAGCAGGGTGGATAAAATTACGAAAAATGAGGCTCCTTGCAGTGTGCATGCGCCATCATAGAAACCCTCACCTGATGATGCCCTCCCTTCAGGGGCTGCTTCTGCCGTGGCCAACACTTCCCTCCCTTGGCAGCCTCGTCGTTGAGAAATTTTCAGCCTGATTATTTTTTTCAAAAGAGGTAAAAGAGGCTGATTAAATAAAACACACACATTTTTATGCCCTAAGGCCCTAAGATATTACACACTGGGGTGGGGGGATGTCCAGAGATGGAGTTTCTGCTGTTCTTTAGAGACCTTTCTCCCCCACCTGTAGATGCCTGGAGTACAGTCCTGCCTGTGTTCCAGGTTGCTGTGACTTCAGAAGCAGATCTGGCATCTTTTGGAGTTGGTTGCTGGAATATGACCCAGCCAGCTTGGAAGAGTTAGAGATTGGGATGTGCCTGCTGCTGGTGTTTGTTTACTTCTTTGGAAAGGATGAGGGATATCCTGTCCTCTGAGTTTAGTTGACACAGTCTCTGGGAGCTAATAGTTGTACCTGACTGCCGTGTGGGCAGGGAGTCCCTTCCGGGTGCCCATCCCACTGCCATGAAATGAGTACCCTTTGCAAGTTGCAGAACCCAAGTTCCTGGTCCTGAGCCTCTCTCTCCTCCCCCAGGTCTGCCCTCCAAGTGCTTCACAAGGCCTGTGAAGTGGCACGGAGGCACAACTACTTCCCTGGTGGGGTGGCGCTCATCTGGGCCACCTACTATGAGAGCTGCATTGGCTCTGAGCAGAGCTGCATCAATGAGTGGAATGCCATGCAGGATCTGGAGTCCACGAGACCCGACTCCCCAGCCCTGTTTGTGGACAAGTATGTACCGGGGCTGCCTCCCCCACTGCTCAACACTGGTCCTCTCAGGTCACACTGCTCAACACGGGGTCCTCTCAGGGTCACACTGCTCAACACGGGGTCCTCTCAGGGTCACACTGCTCAACACGGGGTCCTCTCAGGGTCACACTGCTCAACACTGAATCCTCTCAGGGTCACACCGCTCAACACTGATCCTCTCAGGGTCACACTGCTCAACACGGGGTCCTCTCAGGTCACACTGCTCAACACGGGGTCCTCTCAAGGTCGTGCTTCCCTGCAGCCCCTTCTTAGAACAGGTTTTCAGGTAGAACTTGTTACCTGAGTCTATGATTCTCAACCTTGACACTGCAACCTTAACACAGTTCCTCATGTTGTGGTCACCCTGACCATAACATTATTTATGTTGCTACTTCATAACTGTAGTTTTGCTACTCTTGTGAATCATGATGTAAATATTTGTGTTTTCCAGTGGTCTCCTAAAGGGGTCTCCGCACACCCACAGGTTGAGAAATGCTTCTCTAAAAGAAGGGTTTGTGTGCGTTCCCTCTCCCTCGCACGCACATTCGCCCTTTACAGTAGTGGGTTTGATGAGTGCATCTGTGAGACATGATCCTGCGCTTCAGTCAGATCACCACAGAGATGCCCCACCCTGGATGCCCCTCCTCCTGCTTGTGCTCTGTGCTCAGAATGTGTCCCCACGGGTTGGTAGTAGCAAATTCAGCCCGCTGTGTTGAGCCTTCACAACTTCCTCAACAGAGAAAGTGACTAAGGCCACATTCTCTGGCTTCTCAGGGGTCAGGGTCCCACTCCCTCAGGGAGGTGTCGGCTGGGAGACTAGTTGGAAGAGAAGAGTTGCTCAGACTGCCAGACGCCACCAAGAATTCTTGAGATGAAATGATGGCCGTTTGAGACTTTGGCGGGAGGACTGTCCCAGTCCCCATGGCCCTAGGAGTTAATTAACAGGGCTGGCATGCAGACATTATGAGGATTCAGAGACTTGGATTTCATGTGAGGACTCATGCAGCAGTGCCCCAGATAGGAATAGCAGGTGGAGATGGACCAACCGTGTAGGGATGTAGGCAGTTACAGCATGTGGCCTGTGTGAGGAGCCAGTCCTCTAGCCGCTGGCCTGCTCTCTTTCCATGCTGGGCTCTTGTGGGGTACTTCTCCAAGCACTGTACACACACCCACAGTAGCCGAGGTTAGACCTGTGAGGGTCTCACGTCCGTCTGAGATTTCTTTCTCAGAGTTCTGCAGCTTTCTGTATGTTTTCTTCCTAGGCCAACTGAGGGGGAAAGAACTGAGCGTCTCATTAAAGCCAAGCTCCGGAGCATCATGATGAGCCAGGACCTTGAAAATGTGACTTCTAAGGAAGTAAGAGACCCCCCGCCCCCTGCCCATAGCAGGCCCAAGCCCCTTACGCATGTTTGTCTTGCCAGGTTCCCAGCAGAGGCCGGCCCGGTACCTTCCGGTGTTGGCACGCATCCCTGCATTTTGCCCTGTAGTGGCACTAGGGCTGTGGAGGACTTACAGGCTTACAGTTAGACTTCATTCCGACTCCAGAGATCATGAGCAGACTGTTGACCCTCTCTGAGCCCAGGGGGAGGTTGTAGAAGGTCCTAGGTTCATCCAGGGGACCTCAGCCTTCCATGCCCTTTCCTGCTTTTGTGTGCCCCCCACCCCCGGCCTGTGCCATCTCAGACTGCTCCCTCTACCTTTTAAGCTCTCCTTGATCAGTTTTTCTTTTGTCTCTTGCTTGGTAGAGGGAGATGCTGTGGGCATTAAAGAGATGGCTCCTTGGTCAATAGCATTAGTGCTGTCCCTTATGGTAGCTCACAGCCATCTCTAACTCCATCTCCAGGAGATATGACGCCCTCAGCTGGCCTCTACAGGTACTGCATGCAGGTGGTGCACAGATACCTACAGGCAGAACCCTCTAACAAATCTAGAGGCTGTTGGGGGCGGGGGCACACACCGTTAATCCTAGCACTCAGACAGAAATTCTCTGTGACTTCAAGGCCAGCCCGGTCTACATAATGAGTTCCAGGCCAGCCAGGACTACATAGTGAGACCCTGTCTCATGAAATAAAAATCTTTAAAATGTTTTAAGCTATTGTATTTACTTATATATTTAATTGGGGGTGGGGTGGACAGCACATGTGTAGGAGGGAAAACAGCTTGCAGGAGTTGGGGTTCTTCCACTATGTGCTCCTGGGGTTTGAACTCGGGCAATTGGGTTTCGTTCCTGGCTCTTCTACTTGCTGAGCCGCCCTGATGGTCCCGTCCTTTGTTTTTATTTAAAGAATGCAACAAATTACAGCAAGTTTAAAGTGTTATTTATTATTTATCTATTATTTTGGTATTTGTGAGTCTGGCTGGCCTGAACTCACCATGCATCCCCTAGGCACACCTTGACCGCAGTCTTCCCGATCTGTAATTGATGAGTACTTTGATCAGCCATGTGTGATACCTTCAACAGGAAAGTGGCTTTACCTTCTCACTGCAGCAGTGTTGGTACCTAATTGTGAAAGTGAAAGTTTTAAACGCAGTAGAAAAGATTTTAGGAAAAAAGTAAGATTTCCTTGTTGAAAATACCGGGCTTCCTCCTGTCAGGTCAGGTTGGAGATGAAGTATGAGTGCCCACCACCCCACAGAGGTGCTACTGTGTCTAAACATATCCAGGACACAGTGCCTGCCACCACACAGATGTGATCCTGTGTCTGAACACATTATCCCGGACACAATGCCCACCACCACACAGATGTG
>NC_022010.1:3669895-3702064 GCF_000317375.1 Microtus ochrogaster | reverse complement strand
GTGCTACTGTGTCTAAACACATCCAGGACACAGTGCCCACCACCACACAGAGGTGCTACTGTGTCTAAACACATTATCCCTGACACAATGCCCACTACCACACAGATGTGATCCTGTGTCTGAACACATTATCAGGACGCAGTGCCTGCCACCGCACAGATGTCATCCTGTGTCTGAACACATTATCCTGGACAAAAGAAAGAAGTCACATTCACCCTTTTTGTAACCAGCACTGCACAGAGGTGCATAGTTCTTTGAACAGATCACTCCTAATAGGTTCTGCCCCAGCATCACCTCTGCTCTATCCCGCCCACAGATCCGCAATGAGCTGGAGAAGCAAATGAACTGTAACCTGAAAGAATTCAAGGAGTTCATCGATAACGAGATGTTGCTTATCTTGGGCCAGATGGACAAACCCTCCCTTATCTTCGACCATCTTTATCTTGTAAGAGTCATTGCCCCTGGTCCATCTGGTTTGGAAACCACGTTCACAGATACATGCTTACGAAGCCCCAAGATAGACTTGGCATCTATCTGAAATACAAGTGGCTGAGCTGTTCCCCTCTGAGCCCTGTTCCCAGAGCCCACCGAAGGATCCACCCCATGGTGTTGCCTGTGCACCTCCAGCTCAGTGCCTTCATGCCATAAATCTGTAGAAGGCAATTGACTAGTTTTCAAAGGCAAGCAGGTTGTTAAAACTAGCCAGGAGATCATGAAGTCCAATTGAAAGTCAGACCTAGCAAGGCCAAGCTCCCCCTCCATCTTACCTGCCCTGTGGCCCATGGTAAGTCACTTTGCCACTGCCCTTCATGGGGTGATTGTGATTGATGGTTAAATAAGACACATTCTGGAGGTGACGAGTATAGTTTCTGTAGGCCTGGTTTTGAATACGGATGGAGACTATGGTTAAAGGAATGTCTCTTACAGGAGCTGAAGGAAGTGGCTTCGGCCACTGAGGGAGACAGCTTTAGTCTCCATAAACACATAAACATGCACACACATATGTATATGTGGGCTTTTGAGACAGGAGCTAGCTTCGTATGTAGCTCAGGCTAGCCCAGACTTTGTGATCTTCTGCTTTGCTGAATGCATCTTTATGTTCTTGTTTATATTTGAGTCTTCCTGCATGAACAGATTTCATGCTTTATCCATTGAGCTTCCCAGGAGAAAAAGTCAGCAGAAGACGGAGATAACAGGCCATGTTTGCCAGGACTGCAGACCTTTGCATTTCTAGAGTAGTGATCGCTTCTTCATGTTTCTCTTCTGTGTTCCTTGAAAGACCAGGAATAGAGGAGTTTTTAATGATACAGTTTGTAAAAGTATCCAGTTGTGCATTCTGTAGACAGTTGGGAAGAGTAAAGCTATTCCCAGTCTCCCACTCTGAGGGAGCCAGTCACTCATAGCATTTTGATGTGTTGATTTTTACATTTTTCAGTTTCTTGTGGTATTAGAATTAGAACCCAGGCCCTGAACACTGCGTTTCTCTGATGCCTATGTAGAAAAAGAGACAGTGCCCTCTCTGCTTGGGTTCATAGTCATGTTTCTCTTGGCTTATTCCTTACACTAACATGATGATTTATTTATTTTATTTCCGAATTGGTTTTTGGCTTTTGAAACAGGGTTTCTCTGTGTAGCCCCCAGCTATACTGGAACTCATTCTGTAGACCAGGCTGGCCTGGCCCTGAACCTAGAGATCCACCTGCCTCTGCCTCACAAGTGCTAGAATTACAGGCCTTCACTACCATCCCCTGGCCTATTTTGTTTTGAGACAAGGTCTCACTGTATATCCCTGATTGGCTTTCAGTTTCAAATTCATGGCAATCCTCCTGCCTCTGCTACTTGGAATTGGCGTGGTTTCTTTTGAAATGCCCATCCTAAGGATCTATTGCCATTTATCTTATTGGTTCCATCCTATTAGACCTTTGGGTCCCTGTTGTTTTCCTGTGAATAACCCTAAATGCCCATGTTCCTAAGTCTGTGTGAGTCCTGGCCATCCCCTCAGGATCAGAGGGTGGGGACTTTTAAAATTAATACCAAAATACCTGCCAGGAAAGGGAGAGGGGTCCGTCTCCCCCCACTCCCCGTAGCTGATGGTGAGGTTTCAGGTCACTGCATGTGGTGGCTGTACCCATGCTGACTAAGAAGATTGGGGGATATCAAGCAGGCTTCCATGAAATGGGGGGAAGAAGACCACCTTCCTCTTAGACTCCTGCCTCTCCTGCTTCTTTCTGATCCTTCTTTCTGCTCCGAGGCTGAGGCTCCACTGTCAGGGCCCCTATGCATCCCACAAGCAGCTCTGTGACACTCACAGGGGTTTGTGTGATCTGTCCCCCAGGGTTCCGAGTGGAATGCATCCAATCTGGAAGAGCTGCAGGGCTCAGGGTGAGTCTGCTCCCCTCTTCCCCATCTCTCTAGGCAGCTTAGGCATCGCTACTCTGTGGAGGCTACAGACACTGACTGCCTCAGCCTGGTCTCTGCAGTGGCTGGAGCATCTCATGTGCTTCAGAATGCTACCCAGAGGGATCCATGGGCTCTAGATTTTTCCTGGAGTTTTGGGTGACTGGGCGGGGGGTCGGGGAGATCCAGGAACAGCTAGTCACACTGGAATGGGGGACAGCCTGGCCCTGGGCAGGCTCTGAGCTTGCTCCCACAGCCTCACTCCCCGCAGAATTGCTTAGAACCCGAGTGTGGACACACGTCTCTGTTGATCTTTTGGTCCATCAGCAACTCTGAAATCTGGAGCACTCCTGGCAATACTTGGTGCCTGGTGGAATCTTGTGACTGACGCTCCCCGCTGTCTCTGAGCAATGCTCAGCAGCAGGAGTGACAGCCACAAAATCACCATTCTGTGGTCGGCCTGATGTGCCTGCTGGCCTTCTGGAACTTACTGCAGCTGAAAACCGAGACTAAACAGAGCTAAAAATACATCCTTAGGACCTCCGGTCAGCAGAGCGGTCGTCAGTGAGAGGCTAGACTTTATGCTTCCATTTTACTGGGAGTAAATTGTGATTCGTTGTCATTTATGGTGAAACCTATTTGAGAAGTTTCCAATTACCAAAATCGTTTTGGTTTTCTAGAAATGAATGTACTGGTTAAGGGTGAGGGGCCGTGGGGTTTGAGTTAGTGAATGCTCTTATCTAGGGCATGAGTAATAGAAGGCCATATTCTGCCTTTTAGCAAAAGAGAGCAGAGGCTTTTTTTTTGTAAAGGGGTTTTAGTATGGCATTTTAAAAAAATAATACATTATTGTCATGTGGAGGAAACACATGGAAATGACTGTTAAGCAAAACCAGTTTCATTAGGAACATACGTGCTGTAGTGTGTGTATAGAAACTGACTTCTCTACCAGTTTTTTCATGACTTGTTTTCCTTGCTCCTCATTCTGATTCTGTAGACTATTTGCTTCTTTTCTCTGCAGGGTTGACTACATTTTAAATGTCACTAGAGAAATAGACAATTTTTTCCCTGGCTTATTTGCATACCATAACATCCGAGTCTACGATGAGGAGACCACAGACCTCCTCGCCCACTGGAATGAAGCCTATCATTTTATAAACAAAGCGAAGTAAGTTTGGGAAATTGGTCTTAGGAGGAACAGGTGGGCAGAAACAAGTGGCGGGCTAGATGACGTGGAAGTAGGCAGCCCTGCTCTTGGGGTAGGTGGTCATGGATACAGATGCCCAATGCCAGGAGAGGCTTTGCTGTCCGGTGGGCCTTTGGTTTTAGCAACAGGACACCAGGCACCAAAGCGAACAGGCAAGGATTGGCCTTGTCCACAGCGTGCCTTCATATTCTCTCCCAAGGGCCCATGATTGTGATGTTGAGCCCAGTTTTTGTCATTAACTCTGCATGCTGGGCCTAGAACTCTTGGACAGCTCCCCCAAAGAGTACGGGGGGGGGGGTGTCCATGTTCCTGTGTGCCTAGATGGCCAGTCCTAAGATGAGGCCATCTCCACACCTCCTGAGCCCAGCCCCCTCCTTATTCTCCTTTGGAGCAACTGTTATGTCCTTACCAAATGCCACTTCTCTTGCTTTCCCAGGGCACAGACTCCAGACTCCTTGCTAGTGAGTGTAGAAGGCAGGAGGAGCAGTGTTGTGGGGATGGGATTGAAACCCTAGTGTAGGAAACTGGAGCCTGCTCACCCCACCTCAGCTTCCCAGGTGCAGCCTCTGCCAGCCTGGCGTGTCTTCACCCTCTCCATCAGGGAGAGGGTCATTGTCCCTTGTGTATCTGGTAAATCAGCTGTGCCCAGGCCAGCACTGCCTTCTTACAAGTAGCCGGATCACTGGTCCCGTCCTCCCCTGGCTCGGTGGTTCTCTGGCCAGGTTGCTGTCATCCTTGTGCTCTCTCCAGGAGCTTAGTCTTTCCGCAGGGTGCAGCATTTTTGCCTCGCTGACCCTGTTTTCTACAGTAGCTCATTTAGGGCCTCCAACTGCTGTAGCAGCTAGACTGTCCGGGTGCGGCCCTGGAAGCAACTTTGGGTGGCCTCACTTATCCCAGTAACGGGGGAGACTGTTTGGAAGCAAGCCCTGCAAAGTTGGGCCAGGCCATGCGGATTCATCTGTTCTCCCATTGTGTGCTAATTGATTTCACAGCAAAGTTATTTCCTTTAGAGGGTGTGTGAGATCTGTTCCATAAACATTAGGGCAGAGAAGGATTAGAACTATACGATAACTTTAAAAATGAAATTGGTTAGTAAAACCCGAGTGGTAAGTCAGGGACGGCTCTTAATCCTTGCTCTTAACCCCCCGCCCCAAATCCCTGCAGAAGAAATCATTCCAAGTGCCTGGTCCATTGCAAAATGGGCGTCAGCCGATCTGCATCCACGGTCATAGCCTATGCGATGAAGGAATTTGGCTGGCCTCTGGAGAAAGCGTATAACTATGTGAAGCAGAAGCGTAGCATCACGCGGCCCAACGCAGGCTTTATGAGGCAGCTGTCTGAGTATGAAGGCATCCTGGATGCAAGGTGAGTGTGTACCTAGAGACAGACTGGCACACCACGCTGGCCAGGCCAGCTTGGACATTCCGCTCTTCTCCTGTCAGCCTGGCAGGAGCTTCCACAACTGGAAACCAGCCTCTCGGGAGCTGGCGTGGAAAAAGAGCAGCTATTGTTGGGGCTGTGATTAGTGGTTTCCAGGAGGGATCCGTTTTGATTTTGTTGGCACTTGTAGAAACTCTTGCTGGGCAAGGGAAGGTGCCTACATGCCTATCCAGGGCACATGCTGGTGTGTGGTGTGGGCAAGAGAAGGTGCCTACATGCCCATCCAGGGTACGTCCTGGTGTGTGGTGTGGGCCTGAGCATATCTTTTTCCTCAGCACCTGCTTTACGCCAAACTCAGGGACTGAAGAGGCCTGGTTCACCACAGGCAAGCCTGGCAACCTTCCCCAAGCCCAGTCCCCTCTTCTGAGTTAAGGATCTGACACCCAGGTATCAGATGCTCGCAGTCCCTCAGAAACCTAAAAGGAGGACCATTGCATGATCCAAAAACTCTGCTTAACTGTATATACCCAGGAGCCTGGAAATCTGGGGACTCAGAGAGTTGTGTCGATGGCAGTGTAATTTACAGTGGCCCAAAGGGAAAGGGTGTCCATGAGTCCCTTGGTGGATGGGTGGATAAGCAAGCAGGGAGTGTGTATAGGAATCTCCCTCTGCCTACCGAAGGAAGGCAGTTAGAGTCAGATGAAAAAGCTCGTAGGCCACACTGCTCGGGGAACTAAAGCTAGAAGACCGCCTGCCCCAGAACTTCAAAGCTAATAATCTCTGCCACTTATCAAGATCTCCTTCCCGCTCCATCAGAAAGGAAGGAAAGGGAAATTCTGACATGTGTGGTACACCTGAACAAATTTCGGGGCCATCAGGAAAAACTGTGGCCCCATGCTTGTATGAGGTCCCTAGAGATGCAGAACGTGGTATCGGTGACCAAAGGCTGGAGAGGTGATAGTTGAGCTGTGATGGCCGGTAATGCTTATTGTGTGCTGTGCACAGTTATGGAGACGGATCGTAGTGTGCTGTTGTGAGTGTGTAAAAGTCAGGATGGACAGCTTAGTGCAGTTTTCAAAGTGGCAGGGCTCTGAGATTGCACGAGCAGTCAGTGCAGGTCCTTGACAAGTTAATAAATGTCACTGCTGAATCTGTCTCCCACCTCTAAGTAAGTTGTGATTTCTCATTTCACAAGTGAGCCTGGGCCAGTGCTGAAAGGGCAATTTGTCTCCTGTCACAGTTGGCTTCTGGGTGCCAAGAGAGAGATTTACACCTACATGTTTTGGCTGCCGCAGGAGAGAGCAGTTGTTGCTGGGGGCCCTGTCAGGGCGGTGAGGGTTCCCCAGCACCTCAGGCTGCTGGGTCAGATGCCAGTATCTGGGGACTCTCTTTCTCCCTGCTCCACATCCAGTCTGTTTAGATTATTTCGACTGGTGCTGGGAATCCAGAGGCTGAGTCCTTCAGTTCCTGGGACAGGTTTAGGGAAGAACTGCTCAGGCAGGGATGAACAGGCTCGGAGAACCACCGCAGCCACCTCTGGATTGTTTGATGTCATTTGGACACTCTGTCAGGTCCCTAGGCAACTGGAGGAGAAAGAGGAAGAGAAGCGCCTGCTCTCCTTTGGCCTCTCAGGTCACCTGACGCCTTCCAGCCACAGCCTAGCCGAGGGTCTCCTGTGGGCCCACAGCAGTACACACTGCTTCATGGTGTGGAGCCCACGGGGAAAGGGACAGTAACTGAAGAGCAGCTTCTCCAGTGGGTGTGGCTGCTCACCCTCGCACCCCCACAGCTCGCCCTCGCACCCCTGCAATGCAGATTTTACTCCCAAGTCCTCGGGAGGTGGAGGTGACCTTAATTGATCACCTCTGTCACTGTAAAGTTTTTTTTCTCTCTTTTATTCTTGGCTCGTACCATCAAATGTGTTATAAAAACAGTGCCAGTCCCTGCCCCTAACTTAGCAACTGTTGACAGTTAATTGCTGTCGTAGATGCCCTACACCCATGAGTAATGGCCACACAAATTGGGCTTAGAAGCCTATTTTTAAAAAGAATACACATCAGGCTTGGTGGTGGTGGTGCACGCCTTTAATCCCAGCACTTTGGAGGCAGAGGCAGGTGGATCTCTGAGTTCAAGGTTTACAGCCTGGTTTACAAAGTGATTTCTAGGACAGCCAGGGCTACACAGAGAAACTCCATCTCAAAAAATTAAAAAAAAAAAAAAAAGACCCAGTCTGGGGGCAGTGGAAGCTGGGGTGAATACGGTATGAAATTCTCAAGATTCTGTAAAAAATAACTGTCTTTTTAATGCCATAGGCTAGGTATGCAGCCCAGTGATATAGTGCTTACGTATCCGCCCATCTCCATATGAAAAGTAATAATAGAAACATAAGACGAATTCTTTCAAGCCAGGATATAGTTCCAGCAATTAGAAGGAAGAGGTAGAACTTAGGTAGCCTTAGCTACATCATAAATTTGGAGCTAGCCTGAGCTAAATAGATCCTGATTCTTTAAAAAAAGAAACAAAGAAAGAAACAAAGAAAGAAGAAAGAGGAAATCATTAAAAATGGACCTCTAGTTTCTGCCTAAAACAAATACTTAGAAGTTTTCCGAAATCTTCCCCGGTATGGTCGTGTTCACCTCGATTCACTAGTGTGCAGAGAACATGACACTCTCTCTGCTTTGACCCCTGAGTTTTCTCACATGATGGTTACTTTCATGGGTCACAGAAACTGAGTGACAATCATCAGTGACTTGACCGGATTCACACGGTAAGACAGACACAAACTTGAAGGCCAAAGGACCTCCAGGCAAAACTCCCACTGCATCTGCCACCATTGTCCCCACACAGCAAAGGGGAAGCTGAAAGGTTTCTCATGTCGGCCATGGTGACTGAGGGTGCTGTCATCCCTGTGTGCCCTGGAGAATGGACGTCTGATGCAGGCTGTCTGCATGCAGGCTGCCCGCTACTTGTTCTCCTAGCCTTCCTGCTAGGACCTGCTGCTGTCATCCCCTCAGCTCACCGCCTGTTCTTTCTCCCCATAGTAAGCAGCGGCACAACAAGCTGTGGCGCCAGCAGCCTGCAGATGACCCTGCAGCAGAGCCCAGCGAGCTCTTGCCAGAGACCCTGGATGATGCCCTGGACACCCGGCTGCCGTGCTTGGATGACACCACCCAGCCCGGGCTTGCAGGAAGCCAGGCCCCAGGAGGACCCTCTCTCCCTTGTTGTTTCCGAAGACTCTCAGATCCCCTTCTCCTCCCCCATCACGATGCCGCAGGCAGCCTGGTCCACCTAGAGGATCTGGAGCAGGATGCTCTGCTGGAGGACGCCGCTCAGCCAGTGGAGGTGCACAGACTGGTCCAGCATTCCCAAGAAGGAGCCAGGCACTGTGAGAAGGATGTGAAGAAGAAGCTAGACTTCAGGAGCCCCAAAGCCCGCGGTGGCTCCTTGCCACAGGCGGGGGAGATGGAGAAGAAGTGTGACCAGAGAGCTGGGAGGTGGAGGCGGGCCTCCACCCAGCTTGACCAGGAAAACCTAAACAATAACAACAGCAAGAGGAGCTGCCCCGATGACTTTGAGGTAGGCAGGACCACTGTGGTAGCAGCATGCCATGCCACTTCTACCCCACCCCACAGAGCTCTCACTTCATCCCACAGGGTTTATTTCAGGAGGAGACTGTTATCACTTGACTGTATTGCATGTGCCTCGCTAGAGGATAGGCCATGTGTAAGGGATACCTAAATATTGTGATACCCTCTCATCCACGGTGGGGCTTCCAACTCGTTTCATCACCCCAGTTCATCCCTGAATCAATATGTGATGTTCCTGATTCATCTCTGCACCTGCCACAGCCCCCCGGCTCTTTCTCCTTGGATGGCTTTGAAACAAACCCAGAGGTAGCATTCCCTTCCTGATGCTCCGTTATGTGACAGAACAGTGCTGAGCTCACGCTAGTGCTTTGCTCCTTGTGTCCCTTAAAGCTGCCAGCCTTGGGGGATGATGTCCGGGGAGCTTTCACTCCACCCTCGGGATGCTCAGAAAGTGGCTGGTCCCACACCCTATATATCTTCCCTGTTCCAGCATCCAGTCATGACCTGGGGCGGGGGTGGGGGGGGTCTGTCTGCCCCTCCAGTATTCACCAAAGGCTTGGGGCCAGGAACTTTCTGTCCCTTTGCCATGACTGCAATGAAGACTTTCAGGGAGACACTGAAGTAGAAAGTTAGTTTGTAATTAACATTCGGCTCCAATGCTAAGCAAAAACAAAACAAAAAAGCACCTAACCACCCTGGTGGTTCATCTGTTTGCCGGCCTCTAAGTAATGAAATATGTTCCAGAACAGAAAGGAACTACATGCCTCCCCCACTGCCCACCACTTCCCTTAGAGAGGACAGATGATATAAAATGCCTTTGTCTGGGCCAGTGGTGCTGTGGTTAGCCCCAGCGGCCTGACTATGAGTCACTGGATGGTGACCAGGAGGGTAGGGTAAAGGGCTCAGTGGACTCAGCACCGGGACCCACCAGGACTGAACCTGGAGACAAGCAGCCATTTGAATGCTTGACTCCTTTTGTTAACTGTGGCTTGCCGGGTGGCATGGGTTCCTGTTTTGTATGGGGTGAAGGGAAGGCACACTTGAGGGCACAGCAGAACAGAGCTTGACTCAGAGGCGGGTAGAAGAGGGCAGCTTGCTAGGGACAGGCTGAGAAGCAATGCTGTACTGAGAGGCAGGATCTGGGTAAAGAATTCGGTATGTGAGGGGCCAGGAGCTGCATGAGCCTGTCGTGGTGTGGCAGCAGTGACAGATGCGGACGGGAGTGGCTGAGGGAAGCACAGGGGCTCCTTCAGAAGAGGCATAGGTGGCAGCAGAGCCTGTGAGCCTGAGACGACTTGGCAACACAGAATGGTATTGACCTCTTGGAATCGTGGCAGAATTGAGACTCCTTCCTCCACGGCTGTCACTGAAAGGCTCCTTTCTCCTAGCTATGGGCTCTCCAGTCAGGCAGCTGGAGAAGCCACCCTCATGCTTCTCACCTTCATCATCATTGATTGGCCTTTGAGCTGGTACAGGGTTGTCCTGGTAGGGAAGGCAAAGAGAAGTCCTTGTCCCATTCACTGAGGCCCCAGTGACCAAAAGGCAAGTGGTGTCCTTGGGAGATGGTGTAACGAGTAGTTACATGTGTTTGAGTTGGAGGCAGTCTGAGAGCTGTTTCTGCCAGTCCCCAGATTATAATGACCATGGCAGGTTGATGGTCCCCAAGTTATGAAGGACTCTGTATTTAGGGTGCAGTTAGCCTGGGCGCAGTCACTTCTGCCAGAGAGAACCTCCTTTCTATGCTGCTTTGTTGTCATTTGTTTGCTTTTTAAATTCTAGTTGTTTGGTTTTTAAATTTTATTCCAAATTATGCGTTGGTGTGTGGGTTTATATGCATGCGTGCTAGCGTTTTGGGGAGCCAGAGGCATTGGCTACCCTGCAGCTGGTTTAGGCTGTGAGCTGTCTGACGTGGCTGCGGGGACTGAGCTCAGGTCCTCTGAAAGAGCATTAGCCGGCTCTCCAGCCCTGCCACATTCTTCTCCAGTGCCCCCTGCTTTCCAGAACAGACCATGGCCAGGGAAGCGTCACCCTGGCTTATGGCAGAGACAGACTGAGAAGGGAGGGCCTAGGCTCTGTCCCAGCCCAGTGCCTTAAGGTCATGATTTTGACTTGTGGAAAATCAAGATCAACATCCCTTAGGCCTCTAGAACCTCTGTTCTTCATGACTGGTGTGTTCCACACAGTCTTGAACCCTGAACAAATGAAAGCACTAACCCCGCCCCCCACATACACATACATACACACAGGGCCGGCCATCCCTATGCACCCCTGCCACAGTGGCCCACTTTGTCCTTTTGGTCTCTGGCTCGGGATCACACTTGCTCATGGTACTCTTGTCGCTTGCAGCACGATGCTGTGTTTGGAATCCTCAGTAAAGTGAAGCCTTCCTACACATCCTGTGCTGACTGCATGTACCCTGTTGGCGGGGCTCCTGAGGCCTCCACAGAACAGCACGAAGACCCCAGTGCTCCCGCCATCTGCACCCAGCCAGCCTTCCTGCCCCATGGCGCATCTTCCCCTATGGTCCACACGAGCTGCAGGTCCCAAGCTCCAGAGAGGCTGGCCTCTGGTCCAGCCAGCGCTCCTCCATTCCTACTACCAGCAGGCTCGAGGAAGCCAGTCATCAGTGGCTCTGGAACTGGGGCTTCCCCAGAACCACCAGCAAGCCTTCTAGAGCCTTCAAGAGAAACCTCAAAAATCCTTCCAAAGTCACTCCTGTTAAAGAATTCTCACTGTGATAAGAACATCGCCAACATGGAAGCAATGAAGGAAGAATTGTCAACTAAGAAAGAAACGAAGCCAGCTAAGGACCTGAGGCTTCTGTTCAGTAATGAGGCAGAGAAGCCGAGCACTAATAGCTACCTGATGCAGCATCAGGAGTCCATCATCCAGCTGCAGAAGGCGGGCCTGGTTCGAAAGCACACCAAAGAACTAGAGAGGTTGAAGAGTCTGCCTTCAGACCTACCGTCTACCTGCAGGGACAATGCCACCAGCAGGCTGGAGGCTAGCATCCCTGAGGAGGGCCAAGAGCCTGGACACCTAGCCCTGTGCAGCCAAGCAGGGGCTGATGAGAAACCTCCAGAAGGAGCCTTGGTGAAGAGCCCGACTCCTACCCTCCTCCGCCTAGATCACACCAGTAACTTCTCAAAAGACTTCCTGAAGACCGTGTGCTACACCCCCACCTCCTCCTCCATGAGTTCCAACCTGACCCGGAGCTCCAGCAGCGACAGCATCCACAGTATCCGAGGAAAGCCAGGCCTTGTGAAGCAGCGGGCACAGGAGATCGAGACACGACTCCGGCTGGCGGGTCTCACTGTGTCGTCCCCACTGAAACGTTCCCACTCCCTCGCCAAGCTGGGAAGTCTCAACTTCTCCACGGAGGACCTGTCCAGTGAGGCTGACACTTCCACCATCGCCGACTCACAGGATGCCAAGTACGGTCACTCTTCCTTCTTGCACGAACCGCAGGCCACTCTGAGGGACCCCACTGCAGCCTGTAAACCATCAGGGAAATCTGTCCCAGAAAACTTGAGAAGCTGAGCAGCATTCCGCCATGCGGGCGGAGGTTCTCACGGTGTCCTGGTCACACACGTCACACACGTCTTGATTTGCGTTAGCTTCAGTTATCCAGGCTTTCCTCACTCTTGCCAAAGAGCAGGGGGGACAAAGAAGTAACACCGCACACATGAAGGAGACCCAGAACGGGCTTGGGCACCTGGAGACTCAGCTAGGAGACAGCACTGAGCCTCAAGCCCTGTCTGTGGGAAGATATGGACACACAGGCTGGGGCTGTGTCTTGGTTGTTAGAGTCTTGCCCACCCTGCACCATGCCCTAGGTTTCATCCCCAGCACCCCATGAAACCAGGCATGGTAGGACACCCCTATAATCCCATTACTGAAGTTGGAGGCATTTGGAAGTTTGAAGTCATTCTCAGCTATGTAGTGAGTTTAGACCAGCCTGGTGGAGAGAAGATAAGTCTGTACATACAAAATATTTTAATGTGCAGCCTGTGAGAGAAGAGCCATGGTAATGTCTCTGCAGCCCATGTCCCCAGTTCGTTCCTGCCCTCAAGGGAGAATTCTCAGATAACAACACAAGTTCTACCTCTGTTCTCACTGTGTGTTTTTAAAATAGTAATGACCCAGACTCGTTCTGAGGAACAATGCTGTGTCTGAAAAGGGTTTTTCCAAGAGAATCGTGGGGGGGTTGGAGGGTGAGGTCCCCCCAAAGTGTCAAGACTTTGAACCTGACCATCCCAGGTACAGTTGTGTGACATCATCAGAGGAAAGCACTGAGTGGCAGTCGTCTGTGTGACCCTCCGTCCTGGCACCTATGGTGGGGATGTGGGGCCTTCAGTCAGCTTCTAGCATCGAGCTTCCATCACTCAGTCATGAGGAAGGACTCCAGGCATCGCTGTGCCACCTCTGCTGCTAACAAGACATTGTTATGTTTGGGATTGGGATGAGCTCATGTCCATGAGGTTGTGGGTCTGGGGTGTGGATCGTCCTACTGAGACACTGTGGCCATCCCCTGCCCTCTCACACCAGGCTTGTTAGGTGCCATCTCTACATCCGGTGAGAGGAAGGTCATGTCAGTAACGGGATACTCTCGGGGGCCCTCTCCAGGAGCCACTGTTGGAGTGGTGGGTCTGTTGACAAAGCCTCACAGATGTTTGCATGCATCTCTTCCTGCAGGGCGAGTACTCCCTCCTGTCCAAATGATGCTCCCTCTTCTCCAGCTCCCCCATACGGGCCACAACACAGGTGTTAGCACAGGTTAGCTCAATGCAGCAGGAGGCCAGGGCTCTGGGTTCAAATCAGGCACCTTAACTGGTGCCCATAAAGAAGACAGTGACTGCAGGATGCCAGGAGGGAGGGAGGGCCTGGTTTGGTGATTGGCAGACTAGGATGTGCCACCCTGTGAGCTGAGCATGACTTCTCCTCTGATTTATTTTGTTTCTGCTGTGGAAATGGTGTATTGGGGGTTTGGGTTTTTTGAGATTTTTTTTCTGCATAGCCCTCGGTGTCCTGGAACTCACTCTGCAGACCAGGTTCACCTATAACTTAGAGAGATCCACCCACCTCTGCCTCCCAGAGTGCCCCTCCTAGGGTTAAAGACGTGCACCACCATTACCTGGCTTGGTTTTTTTTTTTTTAATTTTTTAAATTTCAGATAAGGTTTTACTATGTAGCTTTGGCTGTCATGGTACTTTGGAACTTGCTATGTAGACTGTAAGCCTCAAACTCAGCAAGGCTCTCCTGCCTCTGCCTCTCGAGTTTATCTTTTTTTTTTTTTTTTTTTGGTAGAATCCAATTGTGCAACCCAAACTGGCCTCAGACTCCAAGATGCCAAGATTACAGGTCTGATCCCATCGTGCCCCAGGTTTGGTTTTTACATTTTGAAGCGTTTGTCAAGAGATAGATGAAGCTGGTGGCAGTGCATGGGCTTGTGATCTTGCATCAGGAGAATGAGGACTGAGGCAGGTCCTTCATGAGTGAAAGGCCAACCTGGACCACAAAGTGACCCTACCTCAAAAATAGTAGCCCTGACAGGGACGATGTCACCTGACTCAGGCATCTCTGCAGGCCCTCCAGCTTGCAGACTGATCATCTGATGCCTCAGGACTACGTGTAGTACTGCAGGGAGACATATTGGAAGGCTTCTTGGATGTCACAGATACTTCCTCCTCATGCCCCAAATTACGCCAGCCTTTCCCGTTACCACTTGTGCAGATGGAGTCCCTGTGGCCGTGACCACAGCTCTGTCCTGCAGTTGGCTGGTTCAGCCAGCTAACTAAGCAAGACCACAAAGCCTTCAAGGACTGCCCGTGCCCCGAAAGTGGATGGATTGGAGTTAGTGCGGCTCCCAGAACGCCCATCCTGGAGAATAGCCAGCTCATCCCCAGGAACAAGGCTAGTCTCCTCATCGGTGCAGGGTCTTCGTGAGCCTCTCTCTCAGAGATTCTCCCCGGCAGGATCTAAAAAAAAAAAAAAATGTATGTTGTTTTATAGGTATTTGTTTTCCTACCAATGTCAATAGTAAGCACCTTAAAAAGTGATTATCCACTACTTATTCCTGAGACCCTGTAGGCTTCTCCACATTCCTCCAGCCAACAAAAGCAAACTTTGAAAAAGACCAACTTTAACAGATGTCTCCAAGTTTAATTTTGTGTGGTGGATCAATTTTTATGTCAACGTAATTCCTTAGATTTGGTAATGATAGATTTCCACCGGATCTCTAATCCCGTCTGTAAGGGTGGCAGGATTCTGAAAACCACAATTTGTCCTTTTCTGTTCAAAGAATAAGAACAGGAGGATGATCAACTCAATGGGCCTTTGACTTCAGGCAAACTGATGTCTCTTTTAGAAGCACTGGCATATCAGCCAGCAGGGGGCTGCCGCCCTGTGTTGTCCCCCTCCCCAAGTCATCAGAATGAGACCCTGGCTTGATGGCTTTCGCTTTGGCTGGAGGGTTCGAGTTATCTGTTGTCACGGTGTATTGGCATCTAATCTAAAGGGTTCTGTGGAATTATCCTGCCAAACCAGGCTCACCTCCACAGTGACAACTACACATTGTCTTATGAAAAGTTTGTTCCAGCCAGGCTTGGTGGCACACACCTTTAACCTCTGCAGAGGCAGGTGGATTACTGAGTCCAGGGCTACATAGACCCTCACCAAAAACGTTTGCTTTGTGAGCTACTCATCCATGCCTGGCTAATGCTCTGTGTATAATCTTAGCAAATTATGTACCCACAGAAGAGGCACATGGGGCAAGCAGAGGGATTTGTGCAGCATAAGCCACTGCTGAATTGAATTGTCTTCATTGAATGAAGAGCTTTCCCCCTAGCTGGATGCCCTAGGTTCTCAGCTACCCTCCTTGTTTCTGCTCACCTGCATAGCCTCCCAACAGCTTGAACCTTGTGGTGGCCTCGCCTTTCCTCAACCCAGAAGGCTTCTTGAAGTATAAGGGAGATGGATACTAGATAGAGGGGGTGGGCAGTTGAGGTGCCTGATTACATGAGCTAAGAGCAAGGTGTCCTCTGCATCCCCAGCCCTGTTGTCCTCTGTAGGGAGACCCCTGCCAATCACACACGGTGCAGCCCTGTGGCTCAGCCATGCAGGTACTCACAGGTACCCGGAGAGCTGCACTGCTCTAGCAGAATATCCAGCCCTGCTAATCTAAAGCCCTTCCCTCTGTCCCATAGAAGCCCAGAGGGTGCTGCAGGATGGAGCCAAGTTTGGCACATACAACCCCATCAGGGTAAATACATTGCCTGCATGGCACAGAATCACCTGACCTGGTTCCCATCCCAAGTTTCTGCTGATGATAAAGACCAATGAAGGTCGTTGATGTTTCCCTGTCCAAAGCCCCCTGTTTTGTTATTGCTGGGTGTGAGAGTCCACTCTGCATGCATGTATGTACATACGTTTTTGTGTGTATACCTTGTATATTCGTTGTGTGTTTGTGTGTGTGTGTACTCGATCAAACCCAGTGTGTGGCATTTCTCTCATCACATACTGTGTCCTCTAGCTCTGCAGTAAGTTACCCTAGACTCACCTGCAGTTATGCCACCAGGGGCCATCTGGAGAGGGTGACCACCTTGTCTTTCCCTTTTGCAGTAGACACCACCGTCCCTCCAGTCCCTGTCTTCGGCAGGAGTCCTAACTGCGCAGCCTCTGCTGCCCTGGCTGTTGGCCTTGCTGCATGAGAAGATAGCTGCCTCCTCTACACTGTAATTACTGTTTTACAATCGAGTGCCTTAATAATCGTTTACAAATACTGTGTATTTATGCGCAACTGTTCAGCTCTCATCTGTCGTGGCTGGGTACTCTGTCTTGCCCTGGTGGTTGAGATTAGGACTTGAGTTCCTCTCCCCCCATTATGTTTATTCTGCTATGCAGTTGACATTTGTGGTTTGTGACTACAGAGCCTGCCAGAAATGGCACTGTTGAGCTCCTGCAGGCCAGGTTGACGTCAGCAAACACCACAGCCCATGGTAGCCAATGAAGGTTTACCAGGCATCTGGGAGGTGGTGCAGGCCCTGCATCCCTGACCCACAGCCTGGTACCTCCCCCTAACCCCTCGCAGTTGAGCTCTGGATTGTAGAAGTTTGTAATCCCTAGTCCCCTTCACACCCCTGTTCTTCTGTCCATATCCTCAGCTCCTTGCAGCAGATTGGGGGTGCAGCTCACCCCAGATGAGCCACACCAGACCACGTCTTTCACCGTCAGAAGCTGCCGCCGGCCCCATGCGTCACATCACAACTTTGATTTTTCTATTGTTTTTATATTATATATTTAAGAGGCAGTATCTTTTGTACTGTGAATTTGCAGTAGAAGCATAGTGCACTTTTTTTTTACTTCTGTTGGTGTGTACTGTATATAGTCTGCGTGCTTCTCGTGATGAAAATAAACATGTTCTTTATAAATGTCTTGCAAGTGCCCGTGTGTGCCAGAGGCCCTGCTGCTAGCCCTTGCCAAGGCCTCCGTTGTGCTCTTCCCCATCATCCTTGGCATAGAGGAGCCGCGCTAGCGTCCCCCCAGAGCTCTCCCTCCCAGTCCGGTCACCTGTGGCTGGGGTTGGACCAGTAGAGTACAAGCCAGACCCTGGTGACACACACCTTTAATCCTGGCACTTGGAAAGCAGAAGCAGGACGATTTCTGAGTCCAAGGCCAGTCTGGTCTACACAGTGACTTCTGTGCCAGCCTGCTGCAGAGTGACATCCTCTACCAAAAAAAAAAAAGTTTCTTGAGATGTTTGGGTTTTTGTTTGTTTGTTGTTTTGTTTTGAGACACAGTTTCTCTGTGTAACCCTGGTTGTCCTAGAACTTACTTTGTAAATCAAACTTGCTTCAAACTCTGAAATCTGCCTGCCTCTGTGTCTCCCAAATGCTGGAAAGATGTGCACCACCCACCTTTAATCCCAGCACTCGGGAGGCAGAGACAGGTGGATCTTTGTGATTTCAAGGCCAGCCTGGTCTACAGAGCAAGTCCAGGACAAGCTCCAAAGCTACAGAGAAACTGTCTCTAAAAACAAAACAAAAAGTATGCCACCACCACCTGGCCAAACCAAATTTTTATAAAGCATCTTGAGAGGCGGGGAAAAAAACAAGTCCTTAGTTCATGGTTGCAAAGGTTTCTGTCCTGGGTTATGCGGGTCCCTTACTTTGGGGGCCCATGGCAAGGCAATATATCACAAAGTAAAACTGCTCACTGGAACTCAATGCAGGGAGGACCGGTGTGGTCCCCAGTATCCACTTGAAGGGCACAACACCAGTGATCCAGCGTTCTCCTAGACCTCACCTCAAGCTAATTCCATCAGCTGCGACATCCTTAACTGCATTGGCCTTTGGGACACGTTTAAGGTCCCAAACACAACACCTGGATACCGAGGAAGTCAGGCTGCTGTGTCTTAAAACTGCCTGTCCTAGCCCTGCAGTTGGGAAGAGCCAAGGTAACTCCTGTTCCCCATATTGACTGCCCACTACTGGAGAGGGAGACTTTTGGTCCCGCTCTCCCAACCCCATGGCTAGGTAAGCCAGTCATACAGAATTTGTCAGGTACATGGACAGGACAGTAAGTCCACTCTGCCCAGATGCTGAAGTATGTTCCAGTTCATCTCAGTTTGCTGTCACAGCTCAAGAGACTGAAGAGTAAGCCAGGGTGTAAGTGTGTTAACTCACCACAGTGAAACAGCCAGATTAACAGCCCCAGATAAACTCGTGAGTCAAAATTGCCTGGGAATAATCTAATGTGAAATTAAAAGATTAGTCCAGCATGGTGGTACTTGCCTATAACCCCAGGACCAGAAGTTGAACGTTATCCTTGGCTACTTAGGAAGTTTGAAGCCAGCTTGGGCTTCGTGAGTCCTTGTGTGACCAGCACTGGAGAGACTGAGGAAGGAGGAGCATTCTGAGATTCAGGCCACCCTGAGCTACAATGTGAAACTCATCTCCAAAAGATAAAGTTATGGCCAGGCATAGAACTCAGTGTCAGAGCACTGACTTCCATGTGTACAGGGCCCTTAATTCCCCCCCTGACTGGAAAGAAGGTAGATGGAGAAAAAGAAGAGGGGGAGGCCAGAGGACAAATCTAAGTCAAAGCACACTGCCCACTGTAAAATGTGGTCGGTTGGTTGGTTGAAGATTTTTAGATTTTATGTCATGTGTTTATGTGTTTTGCTCACGTTTGTGCACCATGCTCATTCATGCCTGGTGTTTACGGAGACCAGAAGAGGACACTGTATCTCCTGGTACTGAAATTAATGAGGCACCATGTGGGTGCTGGAGTCTAACCCCAAACTGCTGAGCCATCCTCAGCTCCTGCTCAGAGGTCTTTTAAACAGATGCATCTATGGTACAGGTGGGGCCCACTCCTCTCTGGGCTCCGCCCACAAGTCAGTCTAGAGCAGTGTTCTGTCTAAATCCTTTCACAGGCTCGCTTAGCATATATCCTACATATCAGATACTTACACTATAATTAATAACAGCAAAATTACAGTTATAAAGTAGCAACGAAAATAACTATGGCTGGGGTCACCATACCATGAGGAACTGTGTTAAAGGGTCGCAGCGTTAGGAAGGCTGAGAACCACTCACTGGTCTAGGGGCAGGTCCCAGCAATGTGTATGTTTACCATAATACTCCAGAAATCCTGATAGCCCTATTTAGAAACTGCTGAAATAAGAATGTGATGTAGGCTTACACTTTGCTAGGTACAACCACATTTTATACATACTTTGAGACAACACCCCCACACACACACCCAGCAGCATGGGTGTTCTTCAGACCCCACATACCTGTGAGCTGCAGGCCCTCGGAGCATGGCCCTCTAACCGTGCCAAGGTTGTGTACAATCCCAGATCACACCTTCAGTGTGACTGGTTTTACCACACCAGTGTTTACTTAAGCTGAGGATGCCCTTTTGTGGTGAGAGATTGGCAGACTCTCCAGAAGGCTTGGGATTTCAGAAGGGTTCACACCAATCTAAGGACACTGTGTTTTTCTGTCTTGAGTGTTCTGCCCAAACACATGAGTACACATGTGTGTCTGTGCTTGGTGCCCAAGGAGGCCAGAAGAGTGTGTCAGATCTCCGGGAACTAGAGTTCCAGATGGCTGTGAGCTGCTGTGCACTTGCTGGGACTAGATAGAACTCAGGTCTGCTGGAAAAGCAGCCAAGTGCTCTTAGCCACTCTGCAGCCCCCTGATGCCCCTTCAGGTATAACAGGAAGGTGGACCTTCAGCCCTGTAGAAGTCGGTACCATTTCATGCTCCATACTGCTGGGCTCCACAAGGTGACTTCCATATACTAGTTACCTTCAAACATGTAAGAGCCCAGCTTCAGCCTGAAATTCATTTTTTGATAAACTGTTCCAGCAAATAAAATGTTTCATTTATTAGCTCCCAAACCAGAGGAGGATGTACCCACATCTAACTAACACTGAAAGGCTGATTCTCAAGGTTGGGATGTGGCTCAGGGGTAGACTACTTTCCTAGAATGTGCAAGGCTGAATTTCAATACTAACACCAGAAAGAAAAAGAAGAAAAGAGAGGGCTGGAGAGATGGGTCAGTGGTTAAGAGCATTGCCTGCTCTTCCAAAGGTTCTGAGTTCAATTCCCAGCAACCACATGGTGACTCACAACCATCTGTAATGCGGTCTGGTGCCCTCTTCTGGCCAGCAAGCATACACACAGAATATTGTATACATAATAAATAAATATTTTAAAAAGAGAGAGAAAGGAAAGAAAAAAAGACAATAACTTGTATGTGGTGTTTCATATTTGTAACCCTAGCACTGAGGAGGTGGAGGCAGAGGATCAGAAATTCAAGGTCACCATTGTAGCTAGCCTGAGCTACAAGAGGTCATGTTTCCAGAGCATTCTTGCCTTGTCCTGAAGGCCAAGAAGCCCTCCACTCCACTGCCCACCTTGGAGGTGACAGAAAGCCAGTGGTACAATTCAGAGTCCTGAGAGCTATTGAGCGTGATGAGGAGATTCGCGGTCAAGTGACAGGGCCTGACGACTGGGGACTTCAGGGCAGGAGAGACCTGACGGCCCAAAAGTGGTGGTACACACCTTTTACTCCGACTTGGGAGACCAGGAACCATAGCTTCAGGCTAGCCTGGGCTACATGAGACTCTGGTGGTGGACACCAGTACGCAGGAGACAGAAGCAGGGGAATGTCTATGAGTTTGAGGTCAGCCAGGGCTATCAAGTGAGTTCCAGGCCAACTAAGTCCATATAGATGCTGTTCCAAAAACAGAAGCAAAGAAGAGAGAATCAGAGCCAGGCTTCCTACACTTCCTGATAGTGGAAATCAAAGTAGGACCAGAGGTCAGCATAGGTGCATACACATGCAACCTGGCACTGGGGAGACTGACAGGAAGATCCCAGATTCAAAGCTAGCCTGGTCTACATACTAAAACCCTGTTTCAAAAGCAGAAGAGCTGTGCACATAAATGCAGGGAAGACAGTGCTACCAGTGGGGCCAACCATGTCTGCTGACACTACTTCTGATGCAAGTAAAACATCTCTCCACGGGCACACGCTCCATGCTGCATGGCTGCTGTCATAGGCACTAGCAGGCAGAGGAGGGGAGGGCACACCGTTGTTCCATAGGTACTCAAATCTGAAAAGGTTCAAGGGAATTTAAGGCCAGCCTAAGCTGCATAAGACCCTGTCTCGAAAACAAAACAAAAACAACCAAACAACAACAAAAAAGGGAATATAGAAATAACCTCATCGTGGAGTTCCAAAAAATTATTAGGGAAGTCAAGTACAGTGGCACATAGCAGTAATCCAGCGACTGGGAGGGCTGAGGCAGGAGAATTACAAGTTTGAAACCAGCCTGGGCCACATAGGGAGATTCTACTTTAAACAAAATGTATCACTAGCCTTGTGTGATGGCACAGTCCTTTAATCCTAGCACTAGGGAGGCAGGGAGATCTCTGAGTCCCAGGACAGCCTGGTCTACATAGTGAGTTCCAGGACAGCCAGGGCTACACAGAGAAACCCTGTCTCAAAACAAAACAAAATATATGTGTAATGAGCACACAGTAAACCCTCTGGAACTATGGTCTTGTGTATTGTATAAAGTTGGTTCAGGTTGTAAGATAAGTCATCCTTCAAGGACAGTAATGTCCACGAAGACATTGGGTGGCTCGTTCACTGACCAGAGCCTCTGCTTCCTGCCTCATTGGTACCTCTTTAAGGGTGAAGAGGCACAAATGCAGGATCACTGGAGAAACAACCTTCAACAGGGATGTGCACACATCCTCCCCCATGGACCCCATCCAAAGTATAGGATCTCTAGAACCAACACCAGGGCCTGGGCAGTTTTTCCCTTGGGGAACGGAACAGGGCAGTCTGAGAGTGTGGGCTTGTCCCTGCTGCAATCTAGAGGCAGAGGCACATCCTGTTCTGCGGTTGCCATGGTATATCTGAAAACATCTGCCACAACACAAGGCTGGGGTGGCGCCTGGCAGCGCAGCTCTGGCCCAAGTAAGGGCTTGGGTGGGATGGGCACCAGACTGAGCAAGGCCTGCATCTGGGCAAGGATTAGGGAAACTTCCCCGATCTCCCACGCACATGTGCAGTTTAACACACACACACACACACACACACACACACACACACACACACACACACACACGCACACTCTTATCTGGGAGGCAAGACTATCTGAATATCTAGCCCGTGCAAGCTTCCTAAAGAATTCTCAGTTCTCTATTTTTGGTTTTGTTTTGGGATTTTTCTGTTTGCTGTTTTCTTTAATGCCTCCTTTGAGTTTGGTTTGGTTTTGTGTTTTGAGAGGTCTCCTGTAACTAAGCTGGCCTAGATCCTACTCTAGTTGAGGATGACCTTGAACTGATCCTCCTGCCTCCACCTCCCAAGTACTAAGTTGTACGTCCTACGCCACCGTGCCTGGCCACCTTTGTTTTTGTTTATTGCTATTATTATTATTACTATTATTATTATTATGTGTATGAGTTCTGTGTGTATGTCTATGTGTACCTAGATGCCTTAAAGGCCAGAAGCCAGCATCAGATCCCCATGAGTCTCCATGTCAGTGCTGGGCATCACACTCAGGGCCCCTGGAAGGGTAGCTTGTATCTGAACAGCTGAGCCATCTCTCCAGACCCCTGGATGCCTTTTCTGATTGTTTTGCTTTTGTTGTTGTTTGGCACAAAGTCTCACCCCATTAAAATGCAGATTGGCTCCAAGCCTGCAGTAATAATTATCCTGCCTCGGCCTCCCTAGAGTTGGCATACAGAGGCCACCACGCCCAGTCCTAATTTTCTGTGTTCTTCTTGGAAACCCTGAGAGGAGATTCTGAGTACCCAGCTTTCCCGACTTCCTCCTGGTCCAGCTCCCAGCCAGGCACACAGACTTTTCCTAGCCCCATCCTTCTCCCCAGATGGAATTCACTGCCCTCGTTGTCATAACAGCTGCTGATGTTTTTCCTGAATAGCCCTTAAAATACAGGCTTGACGACAGTCAATCACAGGGTGTAGAGGAGGAGTGAGCCTGAGCCAGGAGGACCACGATGAACTTTATACACCTGTAGAGCAAACGGGATGTCTGCGGCATGGAGGGCTCTGTACAAACCTGTCAGACTAGGTGATTGGCTAAGTGACTTGATCCCTTGTGATGAGCTGGGGTCACTAGCACTCGGGACATATTTTCTAAGAGAGAAACTGAGGTACCAAGGATCAATATAACTGGCTATAGCTACATAAATATGCCAAGTGGGTTTTATTTGGAGGTGGGGAGGAGACAGTACTGTGGGTTGAACCTGTTGTGATACGAGTGGCGGGCTACATTCCTGGCACCCGGCCGCCTGCACGGCTAGCTTTATACCCGAAAATAATAACACACAAATTGTATTCTTTTAAACACTGCTTGGCCCATTAGTTTTAACCTCTTATTGTCTAGCTCTTACATATTGATCTATCCCATTTCTAATATTCTGTGTAGCACCACGAGCTGGCTTACCAGGAAAGATCTTAACCTGCGTCTGTCTGGAGTGGGAGAATCATGGCGACTGCCTGACTCTGCTTCTTTCTCCCAGCATTCTGTCCTGTCTACTCCGCCTACCTAATTTTCTGTCCTATCAGGGCCAAGCAGTTTTCAAGCTAGACCACTTTCTAAGACATGGTCTTACTAATTTTTCCAGCTAGCCTTGAAACTGCAATCATCCAGCCTTAGCCTCCCCATTAGGTTGGGATTACAGGCCTGGGCTACTGAGTTACATACGGTTCAGAATGCCCCTACTCCATCCCTTTGTTGTTTTCCTAGGTACCAGAAGTCCTTCATGGCACCCTCAAGCATCCCAAACCTCACCTGAGAAGCCATAGGTGAGTTGGGGTGGTAGCTACCCTCTGTTTACCAAATCCACGCCATCTGTTGGGCTCTGTGTCTCTCTGGGCTAGAGTATCTCATGCCTACGCTGTGCATCCTCTAAGCCTGTGGAGTGTGCACTAGCTAGTTTCACGTCAACTTGACACAGAAGGAAAAAAGAGGGAATTGCCATTGAGAAAAATACCTCCATAAGATCCAGCTATAGGACATTTTCTTAATTAGTGATTGATGGGGGAGGGCCAAGCCCACTGTGGATGGTCCAGAGTCCCATAAGAAAGAAGGCTCAGGCTGGACAGTGGTGGCTCATGCCTTTAATCCCAGCACTCAGGAGGCAGAGGCAGGTGGATCTCTGTGTGTTCAAGGCCAGCCTGGGCTCTACAAGCTAATTCCAAGACATCCAGGGTTGTTACCAAAGAAAACCCTTTCTCAAAGAAACCCCCACAAAAAAAGATAGAAAAAGAAAGAAAGGAATGAAAGAAAAGAAAGAAAGAGAAAGAGGGGGAGGGAAGAAGCAGGTTGAATAAGCCAGTTAGCAGCACCCCTCTCTGGCCTCTGCATCAGCTCCTGCCTCCAGGTTCCTGTCCTGTTTGAGTTCCTGCCCTGACTTCTATCAGTGAGGAACTGTAATGTGGAAGTGTAGGCTAAATTCACCCCATCCTCCCTCTGATGCCCTCTTCTGGTGTGCAAGTGTACATGCAGAGTGCTCAGACAAAATTCAAATTAATTAATTAATTAATTAAAAAAAAAGAAATACTTGTTGAGTGATGAAATGCAGAACGCGCTAGAGAATCAACGCGGGAGCTGATCTTTCTTGGTCAGGAGGTTTAGACTCACCTGGCCCACACAGACCTTCCTCCATCATAGGGCCACAGCTCCTTCTGCTGCCACAGTGTCTGGTTCTCTTTTGGTTTGTGTTTGGAGACAAGGACCCACTCTGTAGCCCAGGCTGTCATGAAAATGGAAGAGATCCTCCTGCCTCTGCCTCCTGTGGAGAGGGAGGATTAAAGCTTGGGCACCATGTCTAGTTTGTCTTACAAGAGTCCTCCTGCCAGGTGCCCGTGCTACATTGTATCCTCAGAGGTCTGAGTGGATGAGAACTGGGGACATGGGGCATGCCCCTAACCAGCTGCCTCTCTGTCCCTGACAGCTCTCATCAAAGGCTATTCACCATTTCCCCAGCCTTCCTTGCAATGGCTGATTGCTAAAGGAAATGGGCACATGCCCGGCCCTTCCTGCTGCCCACCATTCCTCTTCCTATAAAGCCCCTTTCTGCATTACCATGAGGAATCTCTATAGAACATCTGTGGTGGACGGGCAGCCAATAAGGATAGCCTGGAGCCGGTGCAGCCCCTTACAATGACACAAACTTTCCACACCTAAATTCCACTCACAGAAGCCAGAAGGAACCCTGGTTTGGGAATCAGACAGTGAGATAAAAATGTGGGGGTTGTATGTGGAAGAATGTTCTGGGTGGAGGAGGATGCTGGTGTTCTGGTTTCCACAGAATCTACGCAAACCAGTGGAACAGACAGAGACCAGGACGGGAGATGGGAGGGGCCCAGCCTGTGCTGAGTGCTGCAGGTCATTATCAGGGAACTGGACCTGAGCATTAGGGCTCTGGAGCATGGAAGGGCTCGAAACTCTGTGGGGTCAGCACGTTCCCCCAGGTCTGTGTGTCGAACTTCACAAAACGTAAACTCCAGTTCAGTTCCTCAGCCACCCATGCTCATCAGCTACACGTGTGTCTGCTGTAGAGGACAGCGCACACGGGACACTGGCACCAACACAGAGTGTCACACCGTGCTAGAGACAGCACTCGAGGTTTGCTGAGAGAAGGAAGCCAGTGCAGATGGGCTCCAGTGACCCAGTGAGATTGCTGGTGGCTGGGGCCTGGCCCTCAGTCAGTGCCCAACAAAAGACCACTGAATGAACAACTGATCACCTGTTGTATTAGGAGCGGTGGGCTACGTCCCTGGCACCCCGGCCGCCTGGCTAGCTTATGCCCCAAAATAACAACACACAAATTGTATTCTTTTAAACACTGCTTGGCTCATTTCTATCTAGCCTCTTCTAGGCTAATTCTCACATATTAATTTAGCCCATTTCTAAACATCTGTGTGTAGCACCCCAAAGTGTGCTTACTGGGAAGATTCTAGCCTACGTCCATCCTGGGTCTGAGCTTCATCGCGTGTGCCTCAGAGAGCAGAGCTATCACGTCTACCCAGGAGAGCGGAGCATGGCGTCTCTGAGCTCACTTCCTCTTCCTCCCAGCATTCTGTTCTGTTTACTCCTCCCACCTATATTTTAACCTATGAGGGCCAAGCAGTTTCTTTATTGCTTAACCAATGATATCAACAGATTGATATATGACACTCCCACATCAATCACCTGTGTGTGAGGGAGATAGCAAGATGGAGACAAGAGGTGGCTGTGAGCTCACTTCCAGAGGCAAACTGGAGAAGTCATGTTGACTCGGGTGTCTGTCCTGCCTGGTCCCGCAGCCTTTCATTCCCAAAGAAACATATTAGCTCAGGCTTTTTATTAACTTCTATAACTTACATTAGCCCATGATTCTTATCTGTGTTAGCTATGGGGCTTGGTACCTTTTATAAGCGAGGCATCCTCATCTTGCTTTCTCTGTGTCTGGATGACGACTGCAGACTCAGCCTCTCCTTTTCCCAGAATTCTCCTGTTCTGGTTTCCCTGCCTTCCTGCCTGGCTTCTGGCCAATCAGTGCTTTATTAAAACAATATAAGACCATTGTCCCACAGCAATCCCCCCTTTTTTTTCGCAACCAGAACTCTGAATGTAATGTCCTTTGTTCAGCTTTTTTTCCAGATCATTATCCATAACAATTTGTAACCAACACTCTAAACAAAGATAAGTATCCATATTTCATTTTATCGGAATGTGGGCATAGTTTTCCAGGCTACTTCCTGCTGATTGGGGGCACTGATAATCTTATGGGGACCTAAAGAAGATTTAGAATTATGATCAAGTCCTGATTGGAGTATTCTGTGCGGCTTGATTATCTCAGCCAGCTGTCTTGAAACTGTTCTGGAACTGAGTTCATAGAACTCAGACATCTGGGCCATCTGCTCCTATTGGAGATTTGTCAGGGGGTCTTCCGTGATCAAACCTGAGTTTTCTTAACCCAGAATGAATCCAAAGCCTCTCATTTCCTGTGGGAACAAAAGCAGAACCTCTTCTCCAAAGTAATGTACCTTTTGACTTAAATTTTGAAGTCAAGGCATTTTCAAAATATAAATGTTTGGTTAATCCAGCAGCATTTGTAATCAAGTGTCCTTTAGCAGCTTTTGCTCCTTCCTCAGCATTCAAACAATTCAAAGACAACATAATAACATACAGTATCCACACTCTCTGTATTTTCTAACTTTATGTGGCCTTATTTTAATTTCTATTTCATTTATTTTTATTTTTAATTTTTGTTTTTTTGAGACAGGGTCTTTGAATTCACAGAGATCTGTCTGCTTCTTCTTCCCAAGTTCTAGAATTAAAGGTGTGTGTTGCCACACCCAACTTCTTTTTTTCTTTTTTTTTAAAGGACTTTATCCTTTTTCTTTTCTATCCCAAGCCTACATATATTTTTAAATACATTATAAACAATTTAGAGTTTTTTTATTTGAATCTATCTTTACTATGTATCTCTCTTTTTCTGAACACATGATTCTTTAATTTGCTAAGCCATATTGGCTAGGATTAAAGCCATGATTTTGATAGCTGGATCCACCTCATTCCTTAGCTTTCTGAGAGTCTAGCTTCATGGCGTAGGTACTGGCTGGAGCCATGTTTATTATCAGAACTCTATGGAATTTCAAGGTCCTTGCCACCACCAAGAATCATATTGTTGGCTATTCATAAACACCATTTAAGTGTTTTGTGGTGGGGCCTCTTAAAGAGCTGCAAGGTTTTTGCAGCTAAAGCTGAGTCAGGAAACCTCTCTTAAGTGAGATGCACTTGCCTCTAGCAAACAGAGTCCACCTGAGAAAATGCTGCTACCAAGAAGCTGTGCTTAACTCTGTTCTTGTGTGTCTAGAATTACTTCCCAAACTCTTTCAGGTTTTAAGTGGATTTAGTTGTCCATGTTGGCACCATTTATTACTAGAGGTTTCTGTCCCACCCTTTCAGTCCCAAAGAGACACACAGAGGACTACATTAATTATAAACTGGTTGACCTAGTGGCTCAGGCTTCTTATTAACTCTTATAGCATACATTACCCCATAATTCTTGTCTGTGTTAGCCACATGGCTTAGTACCTTTTATCAGCGAGGCATTCTCATCTTGCTTCTTCTGTGTCTGGGTGACGACTGCAGACTCAGCCTTTCCTCTTCCCAGAATTCTCCTGTTCTGGTTGCCCTGCCTATACTTCCTGCCTGGCTTCTGGCCAATCAGTGCTTTATTATAACAATAGAAGACCATTGTCCCACAGCACTTGTTGGAGGAAGTGTGTCACTGTGGGGGTGGGCTTTGAGGTCTCTTTTCTTCTGCTTCACTCCCTGTGACTGTAATTGACTTTCTGTTGCCTTCTGTTAAGATGTAACCAAGCATCACGTCTGCCTCCAGGCTGCCATGCTCCCCAGTCATGATAATAATGGACTTAACTTCCGAAACTGTAAGCCATCACCTCAATTAAATATTTTCTTTGTAAGAGTTGTCGTGGTCATGGTGTCTTTTCAAGCAACAACAACAACAACAACAATAATAATAATAATAAAAACTAAGACCGTGACCTTACTTGACTTTAAACCTCTGCTCTGGGGTCTTTGTGAGCACTGCATTTGTTCTCTCAACGAGCCAGTCACCTCTTACTATTCTAGCACCTCACAGACCTCTCATGTCAAGGGACAGAGTTCAGTGTCATTTCAGGCTGAGGCAAAGCCATCTTTAAACCCATGGCAGGCTGACTCATTCAGGCAAGTAATAGAAGAAAAGGAACAGGAACAGAGAGAAGGGACAAGAGGGAAGGGACAGGAGGACAGTACTTAAGTGTCAAAGCCCAGGGCAGTGCACAGGTAGGACCCTGTATCCAGACCTGGGACTCCAAGATACTAGAAAGAGAAGATTCTGATAAAGGGAAAAAGTCTACACTTTTTTCTTCTTTGAGATGAAAAATATTTGTTGACAGGTTAGCTGGCAGTATTGGGGTGTGTGTGTGTGTGTGTGTGTGTGTGTGTGTGTGTGTGTGTGTGTACGTACTACAGCTGAGTAAAACATGGGTTTATTTGTTATGTGTTTAAAACATGTTCCAGTCTCATAGTTGACTCTCTTAACGTCAGCTGTGAGATGCAGAGTTGAAGACACTGATATTTAGAGTGCCTCCATTTCCCTACAGACACAGCACCTTCTTCCAGGACAAAGGGCCAGCTACTCTGAGTACTGAACCCTTCGGTGGGCTCTGACCCAGACTGTCTTCCACACTTCTCCTTTCTCTATAAACAAGCCATGACACAATTAAAAAAATTTTTTTACATTTTTTTATTGATATTTATTGAGCTCTGCATTTTTCTCTGCTCCCCTCCCTGCCTCTCCCCTCCCCCTTCATCCCTTCCCCAAGGTCCCCATGCTCCCAATTTACTCAGGAGATCTTGTCTTTTTCTACTTTCTACTTCCCATGTAGATTAGATCCATGTATGTCTTTCTTAGTGTCCTCATTGTTGTCTAAGTTCTCTGGGATTGTGGTTTGTAGCTGGCTTTCTTTGCTTTATGTTTAAAAACCACCTATGAGTGAGTACATGTGATAATTGTCTTTCTGTGTCTGGGTTACCTCACTCAAAATAATGTTTTCTAGCTCTATCCATTTGCCTGCAAAATTCAAGCTGTCATTTTTTTCTGCTGTGTAGTACTCCATTATGTAAATGGATCACATTTTCCTTATCCATTCTTCAGTAGAGGGGCATTTAGGTTGTTTCCAGGTTCTGGCTATGACAAGCAAAGCTGCTATGAACATAGTTGAGCACATGACCTTGTGGCACGATTGAGCAACCTTTGGATATATACCCAAAAGTGGTATTACTGGGTCTTGAGGAAGGTTTTTTCCTAATTTTCTGAGAAATCACCATACTGACATCCAAAGGGGTTGTACCAGCTTGCATTCCCACCAGCAATGTAGAAGTTTTCCCTTTGCCCCACAACCTCTCCAGCATAAGTTGTTATCAGTGTTTTTGATTTTGGCCATTCTTAACAGGTATAAGATGGAATCTCAGAGTTGTTTTGATTTTCATTTCTCTGATGACTAAGGATGTTGAACATTTCCTTAAGTGTCTTTCAGCCATTTTAGATTCCTCTGTTGAGAGGTCTCTGTTTAGGTCTGTACTCCATTTTTTTAAATTGGATTATGTGTTCTTTTGGTGTCCAGTTTCTTGAGTTCTTTGTATGTTTTGGAGATCAGACCTCTGTCTGATGTGGGGTTGGTGAAGATCTTTTCCCATTCTGTAGGCTGTTGTTTTGTCTTGTTGACTATGTCCTTTGCTTTACAGAAGTTTTTCAGTTTCAGGAGGTCCCATTTATTAATTGTTTTTCTCAGTGTCTGTGCTACTGGGGTTATACTTATGACGTGATCTCCTGTGCCAATGCATTCAAGTGTACTTCCCACTTTCCTCTTCTGTAAGGTTCAGTGTGGCTGGCTTTATGCTGAGGTCTTTGATCCATTTGGACTTGAGTTTTGTGCATGGTGATAAATATGGGTCTATTTTCATTCTTCTACATGTTGATATCCAGTTATGCCATCACCACTTGTTAAATATGCTTTCTTTTTTCCATTTGATATTTTTTGCTTCCTTGTCAAAACACGACACAATTTTAAAGAAGCACCCCAAATTATCAAGTGAGGATAAGTTATTGAGAATGAGCGAGGACTTGGCAAGCTGTGGGTATTTGCGAATTTACAGCAATTGTGTTTTCCTGGCCCCTTCCCTTCGACAGCACAGTGACATAATTGTAGCAGTCACTCTTAGTGTGCCCTGCACTTGGCTTAGAATTTAAATGCTGTCTCATCAAATGAGAGGCAGGCCCTTTTTTTGTCAAAGATAGGAAATGGACCTGCAGAGGCGAAGTGGCTTTCCCAAGACACATCATTGCCAGAGACATGCATTCTGGCACCACAGCTGGGCTCGTCCACAGCTGCCTCCATGGGGGCTACAGCCATAGCAGAAAACCATGCCCTTTGTCTCTGTTGCATTTAGCTTGCTGACTGACAGGGTGGGCTGGGCTAGGTCACGGCTGACTCTCACGTGATGATGCTGGTTAGGTTGCAGCAGTTTTTCCTGGAAGAAACCTGTGTTTGTAGCCACAAAAGCTTTCTGAGGCCTGGTTGCCTGAGGGAATATAGAACCAGATGGGGCTGGAGATTTCTTCCAGAAAGAGCTCATTTTCTTTGCAGTCCCTGGATAATTAATGTGTTAGGGGTCAAGAACGTGACTGGTGTCTCCCACTGGCCTGGGGGAAGGATGGGAACAGACGATGACCGTCTGCCAGTAACCCAGGGTCAAGGAGGACCCCTGGCCTTTCCCAGCCCTGGGTGCTCAGGGTTCTCATGGCTGTGGGTGACAGAGAGAATTAGAGAACTGGATTAAAGACCATCCCTAGAACCAGATGGCCAGTCAGCTGCTCAGGGGCAAACTGGCAGGTGGCTGCTGAGCCTCCAGTTAGAAAAGACAGCCAGGTTCAGAAATGGGAAGCCAACTTTGGGGGTAGGAGGCTGAGGAGAAAGCAGTGTGGGAAGACAGGCTCCCCATCCTCAGTCTCTCCTTTGGACCTGCCCTGGGGCTCCCCAATACTCAGTCTCTCCTTTGGGCTTTCCCTGGTGTTCCCCAATCCTCAGTCTCTCCTTTGGACCTGCCCTGGGGCTCCCCATCTTCAGTCTTTCCTTTGGGCCCACTCTGGGGCTCCCTGACGCTCAGAATACTCACTATACAACACACACCCATCTGAGGAAATCACCATTGCCCCAAGCATAGAGACAGCATCGTTCTTTTCCTCTTGAGATCTCGATGCTGAATAATCTTATTCTGTTATGTGGAGTGTTAATTTAGCTAGGGTGGCCTCGGTTGTTCTGGCTAGTTTTAGGTAGACTTGGAACAAGCTAGGGTCAGTAGAGAAGAGGGAGTGTCAGCCTCCATAAAATCGGGCTTCAGCACATTCTTAGCCGGGCGGTGGTGGCGCACGCCTTTAATCCCAGCACTCGGGAGGCAGAGGCAGGCGGATCTCTGTGAGTTCGAG
>NC_022010.1:3667948-3668663 GCF_000317375.1 Microtus ochrogaster | reverse complement strand
AAAAAAAAAAAAAAAAAAGAAAAAAAAAGAAAAAGAAAATGGAGAGACCCCATGTGAGGGTTCGATGGGAAGGTGAAGCTGTAAGGCAGGGGCATGCCCTCAGCAAGAACTGACTCTGGTGGCGTCTGGTCTCAGTGTTCAAGCCACCCTCCCGTGGTGTCCCGTTAGCTAAGACACAGTTGACTGGAATCTGGTCTGAGTGCAGGACAGAACCGGAAGAACGACAATGCTGACCTTAGGTCAGGTCATTACGCCCATCTCCCTCGGTCTCCTGCATCTCTCAGTCAGCCTGGGCGAGAGAGCCATTTGGGAGAAGTCATGGACTCCACCAAGCCTTCAGCTGTCCATAGCCCCAACTCTCAGCTGATAACCTCAAGAAAGACCTTACCAGAGCCAGGACCTTACCAGAGCCAAACCCCTGTAATAGATACTTCGGATTCCCAGCCACGGAAATGGAACATCAGCATGCGATTTTCTGCCTAGATGGTTCCAGCAATGCCTTTTACAACAATAGATAATGGATCAAAGACTGAAGTGCCTTGAAGATTTGTGGCCCAGCATTCCATAGTCTTCCCCCTTCAGTCACCAGATTGCTGCTTCCTGTTTTGTCACGGGACCTTGCATAGCTTTCTGATAGGAGTTCCTGTGTGACAGGGTGTGCTTGGACACCACATCTGCAGCCAGGAAGGAGTTCCTGTGTGACAGGGTGTGCTTG
>NC_022010.1:3640917-3667828 GCF_000317375.1 Microtus ochrogaster | reverse complement strand
ACACCACATCTGCAGCCAGGAAGGAGTTCCTGTGTGACAGGGTGTGCTTGGACACCACATCTGCAGCCAGGAAGGAGTTCCTGTGTCACGGGGTGTATTTGGACGTCACATCTGCAACCAGGAAGGAGTCCCTGTGTCACGGGGTATGTTTGGATGCCACAGCTACAGCCACTTGCCCTTTCTGCTCTGCTCCCTCTCAGAGATTGGGTTTTGATTTATGGCTATGAGCGTGTCCACAAGAAGATGTTCACAGCTTGTTACCCATGCCCAGCTAAACCATCTAATAGACCATGCTGGGCAGCAAGCAACCCCAGCCTGTTATAAGTTAATTCTGCTGTTCTCTGTGTTCTCCAGAGCAGAGTAAGCAAAAACATCTGGCTTCCTCAGCAGCTACACCACTGGAATAAGCGTGACAGAGAGGAAATAGCCTTCCACTTCTTCGCCTATCTTATCCGAAGACTGCTCCATGTGATGAACAGACCCAGGGCATTCAGAGATACAACAGGGTCTCGTTGTGTTTCATCAGTATGCTCTGATTCGAGATGTCCTTCTCTATATGTGTTGCTGTTATTGGTTAATGAATAAAGCTGTTTTGACTTAGGCAGGGCAGAATATAGCTAGGCTGGAAGAGATATTGAGAGAATAGGTGGAGTCAGGAAGACACCATGTAGCTGCTGAAGGAGAAAGACCTAACGGAATCTTACTGGTAGGCCATAGCCTTGTAATACACAGATTAATAGAAACGGGTTAATTCAAGATGTAAGAGCTAGCTAGAAATATGCCATAGTCATCGGCCAAACAATGTTGTAGTTAGTATAGTTTCTGTATGATTATTTGGGTCTGGGAAGGCAGGAAAGAAACAGCAGTCTCTGCCTCTGATGCTCCATGAATCTCAGACACTGGAGGAGTGCAAATCACATTGGTTTCTAACTTCTTTACAGAAGCAGCAGGTGGAGTAAAACACCCACAGGTGCTGCAGTTGGAACCGGATTCAAATTCCGTCCTGTGCACGACAGTGTTCCTGGTGGGGACTCAACTGGGACTTGTTTCAGTTTCTTTCTCTTTTTAAAGGATTTCATGTATTTATGTATGGTCTCACTATATAGCCTTGGATGGTCTGGAACTTGCTATGTAGACCAGGCTGCCCTCAGACTCAGAGTTTCTCCTGTAGGTGCTTAAAGAGACCAGAGGCTTTAAATCTCCTGGGACTATGGTCACAGTTGTGAGCCACTTGTCATGGCTTCTGGTAAGCGATTTCACCCCTTCTGGAAGAGCAGACCACTCTCCTAACTGCTGAACCATCTCTTCAGCCCCTTATGATTTTATATGACTTTATTTTACTTTTAATTGTGTGCTGCATGTGTGCATGTGTGAGCATGCTCCTGGATGTGGGTGTCTGCGGCCGTCAGAGTCTTCAGATCATCCTGCACCTGGGATCCCCTGCACCAAATCTCTATGGATACCTGAAATCTACCAGACAGCCCTGAGAGCCCCATGCAGTAAGTGGGACAGTGTGGCACCAGTAGGTAAGAAGGGTCACTGGAGAGTGAATGCTGTGAGGATTTATACCCATGCATGCAGTCTGAACTCTCAGCCAGAGCTGTCGACTTTTACTTCTGTGGTATTCTATGATGACAGGTGTATAGACGCTGGCTGCAGGGGCATGCTCAGGAAGGGAGCTTGCAGGGTATTCCTGCTATTTGCATAGGTTTCACTCAAAGGTAGTACTTTGTCATTCATGGAACAAGCTCTTAGAAAGGTCAACATCCAGCCTTTAATCCCAGCACTCGGGAGGCAGAGGCAAGCAGATCACTGTGAGTTCAGGGCCAGCCTGGTCAACAAGAGCTAGTTCCAGGACAGACTCCAAAACTACAGAGAAATCCTGTCTTGAAAAACAAAAAACAAAACAGAAAAAAAAAAAAGAATGTATGACCGTTCTTGTAATCTACTATAATGTCCCCAGCAGAAGTATTGGGAAGAACAAATGAAAAATTACAGGATTTGAAAGAGAAATAAAAATAATAGCTAAAGCCAGGTGGTGATGGCACACGCCTTTAATCCCCACACTTAGAAGGCAGAGACAGGCAGATCTCTGTGAGTTCAGGGCCACCTGGTCTACAAATACAAAGCAAGTTCCAGTACAGCCAGGACTACACAGAGAAATTCAGTCTTGAAAAACAAACAAACAAAATCAATAGCTAGAATTGGGGGTACTGCTCAGTGGCAGAACATTTGCCTAACTCACATAAGACCCTGGTTTGATCCTCTACAACACAAACTATGCATATACACTTCAGAATAAAATAGCAAATATTCTGATTCATAGCAGAGTCTCAAACTTGCTATATGATGTGTGGGATGCCCCTCTGTGTGCTGTGAATATGGTGGGGCTTTTTGTTTTGTTGTTGTTTGTTTATTGAAAGAGGGTTTCTCTGTGTATATTTTTTTTTTATTAACTCTGTCCTGGAACTCACTCTGTAGACCAGGCTGGCCTTGAAATCACAGTGCTGGGATTAAAGGCATGTGCCACCACTGCCTGGCTTTGTCAATATGTTTTATTATGAAAATAAAATGAAATTTATGCCCTGGCAATGCTGAAGCATGCATGGGCAGCCCATATAAGGCAGTCCTGTTGAACTTGTCCCTATTGGATTTCATGATCTAAGTTGATGAGGATGACTGACCAGGTCTCTTCTTCAAGAGGGCACCAGATCTCAGATGGTTGTGAGTTACCATGTGGTTGCTGGGAATTCAACTCAGGACCTTTGGAAGAGTAGGCAGTGCTCTTAACGGATGAACCATCTCTCCAGCCCATCTCACCAGTCTGGAGAGTATGTTTTATTGTCATTTACTAATAAGGAAGCTGCTTTGGTGTATGGCAGGGCAGAATATAGGTAGGTGGGAAAGTCAAGCTGAATACAGGGAGAAAGAAGGTGGAGTTGGGTAAAATGTCAGGAGCTGCTGGGGAAGAAAGATGTGAGGTAACAAGCCATGAGCCTCGTGGTAAAATATAGAATAATAGAAATGGGTTAATTTAAGTTGCAAAAGCTACTTAATAATAAGCCTGACGTAATAGGCCAAACAGTTTGTATTTAATATTAAGCCACAAAGTGGTTATTTGGGAATTGACAGTTGGGAGAGAAACCTCCAGTTACAAATGGCACCCAACATGGGGTGCCAGATGATGCGAGAACCTATAAAAGTTTAATAACCAAATTGATAAGGGGTGCAGTGAAAAGACAAACTCACACATACAGAACAAATGAGATGCTGCCACTAATCCAGCTTTCTCTGTCCAGCCATTCTGCCCAGGGGTAAAGAGTGCCAACCACAAGCTGTCTCTCTGCCATCTGCTCCACTCTGACCATCCAAGAGAGCATGAGAGCAAGAGAGAGCATGCCACCCTCTCCCTCCGCTTTTAAACTGTGTTGTATGCAGACAAGACCATGCTCTAGGGCTTGCTGCCCCCAAAGTCATTGACTGAATGGATCGAAATCCCACAGTGTGTCCAGAATCACACAGACAATTTGTGGGAGAGCTGGAACTTTGAGGCCAGAGCAGCCTGCTTGACTCCACCAAGCCACATCCATGACTAGCCCTTCTGCAGCTTCCCAGCCCTTGTAGTCCATTTCTAGCATGAGTAGGAGTCAGGAGAACCTCTGTCTGGGTTGCAAGGCCAGGGATCTCCTAATGCACAAGACAAGCCTGGCATGTGTGAGAGAAGCCAGCCCGCAGGTTTTTGTTGATTTTCTTTGTCATTTATAATGGGGAGTTGGGCTCAGTGGAGCCTGGCATAGCTGGAAACTAGAGATCATTGTGTGAATGAAAGATATGACTACTTCCTTTAAGGGAATTTGTGTGCACTTGTAGACAGGACGAGAAAGCAGGTCACCCTTCCTGCTACTAACACTGTTGGCGACAAGAAAATCCATGATTCCAAGTGTGTATACTCCCACAGCGACTTTCTTTGGGAAAGCCATTTTCTCACCTTTTGCAAAGTGAAGTGACACTTCACTTGAATAGGAAACAGATAATCTCACATCTGAATCTTTGGTGCGTGTGGCTAGAAGCAAGCCCTGACAGAACAGGGAGCTTTCCAAACCACATTTCCAGAGGGCCTAGAACCATTATGATCACCTTGTTGCTCAGTGACCCCAGCTGTTGTTCCCACTGCCATCCATGGCGAGCTTGGTCATTGGATTCTTTCCTTTTATTTTTGCTGAAAAGTTTTCTCAAAAATAACAGTATAGTAACAACACAGCAACTGGGCCCTGGGGAGGGGAAGAATTTGGGCTCTCTAATATCACCAATATGAATTTTTTGAGATAAGATTTCCCTGTGTAGCCCAGCCTGGTCCTGAAATTGTCATACTCATGTTTTGTTTTTGTTTTTTAAGACAAGTTTTCTCTGTGTAGTCCTGGCTGTCCTGGAATTTTCTCTGTAGATCAGGCTGACCTAGAACTCAGAGATCTGCCTACCTCTGCCTCCCAAGAGCTAGAGTTAAGGGTATGAGCCACTACTGTCCAGCTTCACATTTTAAACCAGCCTTACTACATAACCCTAGTTGACTTGGTCCTCTCGATGTAGTCCAGGTTTGCCTTGAACTCATAGAGATCTACCTGTGTTGCAGGGTGGTTGATCACCTGATGAACCCTGAGGTTATGCTATTTACTAGGAAAATCTGTTTCTAGTTGTTGTGTGGCTCAGCCCTAGCACACACCTTTAATACAAGAGCTTTCTGCTTGAATATTGTAAAATTGTAAAAATATTGTATAAAGTCAACTATAGGTCAAGAAGTGGACCTAGCAACCAGGAAAAAACAGCAAACAGGAAAAGAAAAACAGTAGAGAACTAGAGGGAGTCAGGAGGATGGAGAGAGACACACACAGGAAGTAGGAGGGAGGGACATTCAGCTTGAGTTTTGTTTGAGACAGTGTAGGAGCTTTCTTTCTGGGCCATCCACTGAGGAGGAAGGTCCGCTGGGTGCTTTCTCTGCCTCTGTGAGCTAGCTGGTTTTCACCATAGCATCTGGCTCCAGGTCTTTATTGGTAAAATCAAATGATTGAGATTTTGTTTAAAAAAACAACAACAACAACAACAACAACCCTGTGTCTTCTTCCCAAGTGCTAGGGTTCAAGTCATGTACCACCTTGCCTGGCAACACTTCCTTTTTTAATTAATTCTTTAATATTGTTTGTATGTAAGTATAGGCTCATCCATGCCACAGAGCATTGGTGGAACTCGGTTCTCTCTTGCCAACTTGGAGATCTGGGGTTAGAACTCGGGTCCTCAGGCCTGTGTGCAAACACCTCTGTTCGCTGAGGCGTCCTGTCAGCTCTGCTGTGTGACCCTCAGTTGCACAAAATAGAGCAACTATGTGTTCTCAAGTCCTGTCCATGCTGGAAGCCTCTGTTTTCTGGTCTGTAGAGTAGGCATAGCAGACCCCCACGCTTCAGCACAGTTGGTGATTTTTCTTCAAAGTTCCTTATCCAGTAAGACCCAGTAAGGTTCCATACATCCGAATGGCCAGGGTTTCTCAATGTTTTGGCCTAACACTTCTTTGTGGGACAATCCTCCACACTGTAGACTGTTTAACAGCATTCCTGGCTCTGTGCTCTAGAATCCAGGTCCACTCCTCTGCCCGCTGCAACCAAAATGTCTCTAAACATCACAGGCTGTCACTTGGGGGAAGGAGGGGAGCAAGGCACCTGCAGTTGAGAGCCACCGCTCCAAACCTTTGCTGTCAAATGGCGACACTGGGCTTAGGGACCGTGATTTTATGGAATTCTTTTCCCGTATGATAGCCAACCACTCACACTTGCAGGAAAATGAGAAAATACAGAAAAGGAAGTGGGCACAGGAAGTTTACCCATCATCAGTTTACCCACAAGTTGATCTTGTGTGTCTACTTGACCACACAATTGATGTCCAGGTAGCTGATTAAATATGATTTCTGGGTGTGTGAGGGGGGTTTCCAGAGGCAGTGGGTTTAGGCTGCCCTGAAACTTATGAGCCACCTGCCTCTGTCTGCCTCCCTAGTGTTGGGTGAAGAGTGTGTGCCACCAGCCAAAGATAAGCATTTAAATGGTGGATGGAGGTGAGTAGGTGATCTGCCCACGCAGATGTACACATCCAGCCCACAAAGAACCTGAATCGAAAAGCTGAGGGGGGTTGAGGTTCTCCATCTCCTTGGGTTTTGTTTGTTTGTGAGACAGGGTCTCACATAGCCCAGGCTGACCTCATTGCGTAGCAAAGATGTTCCTTGGGTCTTTACCTCCCTTGTAGTGGGATCATAGGCCTGGGCCACCATGCTTGGTTTCCTTCTGCTTCTTTGGGCTACAGCTTCAATCTTCTGTGCCCTTGATGCTTCTGGTTCTCAGGCCTTCTCACTTAATTGTGAATCTGCTCCACTGGCTGTCTGGTTCTCGGGAGTTTGAGAAGTTAGCTTCCCTGAGTCTCCAAGGAGGGTGGCAGAGTGTGGGGCTCTTCAGGTTCCAAGCTCAGGTGAGAGCAACTTCATAAAAATATCTATCCTGCCAGGCAGCTACACGCATGCCTTTGATCCCAGCACTCTAGAGGCAGAGGCAGGTGGATCTCTGTGAGTTCAAGGCCAGCCTGGTCTACAGAGTGAGTTCTAGGACAAGCTCCAAAGCTACAGAGAATCCCTATCTCAGAAAAACCAAAAACAAACAAAAAGCCCCCAAAAAATCTATTCTATCTATCTATCTGTCTGTCTTTCTGTCATTTTCCTGTCTGTCTAGCTCATTGATTACCTCTCCCCTTGGAACACTAGCTAATATGCCCAAAATAAAATAATTCCAATTACTTTGTGTTTTACAAAAGCTAGACTCCTTCTTTCCTGACCCCTTTTTATTTAGCACATCTAGAAGATCTTTGTACATCATTAAATAACAAGTACTCCTCTACAAACTTATTTTCTGTTTCCTGCTTGAGATAACTTCCATAGCTTCCGGTAGCCAGGGACTACTCTTCCTCACAGACAGCAGCCTGAGACTACGCTCCATGTTCTACCGAGTCACAGCCCTCTCCAGGAGTCATGGACACTTAAAAGCCAGAGACATTGACTTCTTGCGGGGCTGAGCAGAGGCTGGGTCCTGGGAGTTGTTTTTTTACCTCCGGGGTGAGGTGCAGGCTGCCCCCAGCACCCAGCCACACCCTGTACCTCTGATGACATCTCCAGTGGAGAGCACTGAAATGTATTTGCCTGTCTCCCCTTGATGCTCGGCCAAGGTGGCTCATGGGGGAAAAGGAGTTCCATGTATGTCCACACACATTCATGCTTGATCCTCACTGTTCATGAACACCACATTTGTGAATTCACATGTGCTGGGAGCCTGGACCCCAGCACAGTTATGCAGGGACTCAGTATAACTTTAAAAGGCGGGAGAGATCTTAAGGCAGGTAGGTCGTGGGGGCATTGCCCATGGAGGAGTTAATAATGGTCTCTCCGAGTGAATTAGTTCGTGTGAGTGTGAGAGGGCCAGTCTTAGCTGTGTGGGGAGGGCCAGCCTACGCTGTGTGAGATCTTGTCTCAGAAATAAAACAAAACAGGCTTCAGAAATAGCTCAGTGGTTTAGAGCAGGGACTGGTCTTCCAGAGGATCTGAGTTCAGTTCCTAGGACCTACATCAGGTGGCTCAGAGGGCACCTGCACACATGTGCACATACTCACACACATACATGTAATTTAAAAAATAAAAATGACTTAATTCCTGCACTCAGGATGCAGAGCCAGGCAGATCTCTGAGTTTGAGGCCAGCCTGGTCTACAAGAGCAAGTTCCAGGACAGGCTCCAAAGCTACAGAGAAACCCTGTCTTAAACCCCGCCTCCCCCAAAGAATATATTTTTAAAAACAGGCTAGAGAGATGGTTTAGCAGTTAAGACCACTGGCTGTTCTTCCAGAGGACCCAGTTTCAATTCCTAGTACCCATACAGTGGTTCAAAACCATCTGTAACTACACTTCCAGGATCTCTGATACCCTCTGGTCCCTACAAATACTTGGCCTACAAGTGGTACACAGACACATGTTTCTTGAGACAGGGTTTCATGTAGCCCAGGTTGGCCTCAAAATCATTATGCGGTAAAGGCTGACCTTGAACTCCTGATCCTCCTGTTTTACCTCCTAAGTGGTGAGATTGCAGGCTTGAGCCACTATGCATATCTTAGTTATTTCCAGAACAGGCTCTTGAGAGGATGTAGCCCTAGTGGTCTAGAACGCCTACGTAGATCAGGCTGGTCTTAAAATTGCAGAGATCCTCCAGCATCTGCCTCGCATATGTTGGCATTATGTGTGTGTCAACAGGCATAGCTCCAATCCGAAGCCAACCTTGGATGTCTTCCTTATTCTCCATCTTTTTCGTTGTTGTTGTTGTTTTTTGAGACAGGGTCTTTCTATATAGCTTTGGATTTTCTAGAACTCACTGTGTAGACCAGATAGACCTCAAATTCACAGAGATCCACCTGTCTCTGCCTTCCTAGTGTGCTGGGATGGGATTAAAGATGTGTGCCACCATACCCAGTTTTGGGTTTTTTTTTGTCTTTTTTTTGAGACAAGGTTTCTCACTGAGAACTGTTTTATCCCTGATTTCATAAATGGCAAGAGCAAAGCTCAGAGAGTTTAGGCAACTGAAATCACAAATGGTTGTGAGTCACCCTGTGTGTATTGTGAATCAAATCTGGGTCTTCTGGAAGATCAGCCAGTGTTCTTCACAGCTGAGATATTTCTTCAGCCTCGGGCTTATATATGTGTTTTGAACATGTATGAGAGTTTGGCCTATGTGCATGTTGTGCACCATGTGTGTGCACATGTGCAGTGCATCAGGTCTCCTGGAACTGGAGTTACAGGTGGTTATGGGCTGCCATGTGGGTGCTGGGAACTGAACCCTGGTCCTCTGCAAGAGCAGTTGATGCTCTTAACCCCTGAGCCACCTCTCCAGCCCTCAAAACTTGAATGTTTTTAATATTTACATACTGAAAGTGTGTGTGTGTGTGTGTGTGTGTGTATCTATATCAGAACACTACTCAGCACTGAGAAGGGACACACTATTTATATGTGTAGAGACTCAGGTGTGCCTTTGGAGATTTGTCCTGAGTGTAAAGGAGGTACCTATGGGTTATGGATTATATGATTCCATTTCTATGATAGTGTTGGAAAGCCAAAATTTTAGAAATGTAGACCCTGTGAGTGGTGACCAGCAGTGAAGGGGGTGGGATGTAGGACAGATGTGCTTATATGTGACAGAGGAGACCCCCTTGGGGACGGGAGTATTTTCTATATTAATTATGTTGATATCAATGACAGAGTTCTAATAACTGTATTATAGTTTTGCCAGAAAACATCTGAAGGCTATATGTGATTGTACATATTGTTTCTTACATCTACAAGTGACTCTAGAATGCTCTAAAAAATAATAAAAGAAAAGGATCCAGGGCTAAAGGTGTAGCTCAGTGGTAGAATACAAAAGATACATATTTAGGGGGCTGGAGATACATATTTAGTGGTTAAGAGCACTGCCTGCTCTTCCAAAGGTCCTGAGTTTAATTCCCAGCAACAACATGGTGGCTCACAACCATCTGTAATGAGGTCTGGTGCCCTCTTCTGAACTGCAGACATACACACAGACAGAATATTGTATACATAATAAATAAATAAATATTATTTTTTTAAAAAGATGCATATTTAGCATGGGGTTCAATCCCCGCCTTGGCGGGGGAGGGAGGAAAATCTTCCTATGTTTAGTTCAGTCACTTATTCAGTGCTTTGCTTGTTTTGCAGAGCAAAATATCCAAAGCAGAAATTTGGTCTCTGTAGGATGAATTTTTTTTTTTTTTTTTTTTTTTTTTGGTTTTTCGAGACAGGGTTTCTCTGTGGCTTTGGAGCCTGTCCTGGAACTAGCTCTGTAGACCAGGCTGGTCTCGAACTCACAGAGATCCGCCTGCCTCTGCCTCCCGAGTGCTGGGATTAAAGGCGTGCGCCACCACCGCCCGGCTGTAGGATGAATTTTGATAGTCTCTAAGTTCTTCTACTGGTCAATTAGAAAACATACCCTCTGATTACTCAGGCTTCTTGTCTTCTGTCTGTTTATCTATACATCATCATCATCATCATCATCACCATTATTTGGCAATGCTTCCCTGGGAGTTAATTCGTTAGCTTCCAGTTGCCCTGGCAACTTAAGATTAATGTCCTCATTTGCCACTGAAAAATTATCTTCTAAGTCTCTGTATGCAGGCCCTGAGAGTCACCTTGATCCATGAGTTGGTACCTGTCTATTTGTGGTTTAGGACTCAATTCTATTTTTCATCACTTAAATATTTCTTATTTGAGGTACCACCAGCTTTCAAGGGCAGCAAAATATATAGCATCCTTACCTGGACCTAAATCCCTTCCCATAGGGCCAGTATGGACAGACTGAAGGTTTCTTTCAGGTCCATGCAGGAATTACTGTCAACTGAACTGCAGTGAGGTGGTAGAGCTTTCTCACAGCAAAGGGTTACACAGTTTTCTTGCTGTTCTTGGAGGAGCAGATTGCTGGCCACATGTGGGGCAGATATGGAGGGAGGTAACTGCTTCTGGCTTTACACGTTTCCATACAACAGTCTCCTCCCCACAAATTCAGGGATAAAAGCAGGGACAGAAATGGGCAGCGGGGAAGGGATATCCTTGAGACAGGTGCTGTAGTAGGGTCACCTTGGGAATTTGGTATCATCAGATGTCTTCCAATTTCATTGTTCGAAGAATGATGGGGCAGCAGATGGACTGATGGTTTAAGTATGAGGACCTGAGTTTGGATCCCCAACACCCATGCAAAATGCTAGGTTTGTGGTGCGCACCTATAACCCCAGATGTGGGGGGTATGAAGAGAGGGAGACCCCTGGAGCTGGGTGGCTAGCCAGTCTAGCTGTTGTGTGACAAAACTTTTTCTGGGGAGGCACAACATATATGTCTATGCACCACAGATAGGGAGGAACCGTGACATACCAAAGTACAGATACTACTAAAGTCCAACTTCATAAACCAATGAGTTTTATTGGGGTCACTCACAGTGTATGGGTGAGGCATTGCCTACAGAAATGGAAATCACTTAAAGACAGCTGTGTCACCAAAGTCCGTCCCAACATGGGTGGCAGCTCATAAAATCTGAGAACCTGTGCATGCTGAACAGGCAGGTTGCTCAGCAGGTTGGAGAGTATCATTTCCAGGTGCCCCAGTTGGTCTAAAGCTCTTCCAGCCAGCTGGCATGGTTTCTGTTTCTCCTAGGCAGCTGGTCTGGTGTCAAAGTCTCTCCTGAAACTGGTCAGTTTCAGGGACTTCCTGAAATTATTTTGAGTTGTTTATCTTCCTTCTTTGAGGAGCTTCCCTGCAGGATGGAGTGTTTCAATCTTGGAGAAGACTGTTACACATTAGTAGCCAATAATTGGTTAATTCCAAGTTTACTGAGAGACCTTGTCTCAAAAAATAAGATAGGGTGTGACTCCCAATGTTATCCGCTGGCACTTACATTTGAGCCCAACCCTCCCCCAATACTGATGGGAGGGATAATTAAATTGGGAGGGCTGGGGAGAACTCACTGGTAGAGGCCCAAGGTTAACTCCTCCGTGTCACCAACAGCAGAACCCCAAACTCTTAATTCCTCCAAATCACTTCCTGAAGTGCATTTCCATATATAGAATAGAAAAAGAAGGGAACTGGGACCATGCAAATGACTCACCAGGTAAGAGCACCTGCTGTACAAGTATTAGGACTTGAGTTCAAGTCCCTAGTACCCTGTTAGATTATGCTGGTGACAGCTGTGGTTGTCTGTAACCCCAGCACTGTTGGTGCTGGAGCGAGAACTGCTGGGCTTACTCTAGGTTGTCAGCCCAAGTTCAGGTTCAGTGAGATAATCGGTCTCAAGAGAATAAGGTGGGCATCAGTAGAGCAGTATAACTGATGTCCTCTTGTGACTTCCCTATACATACACCTTGCACACACAGGTGCATATATATACACACACACTTGCACACCAATAAGATGAAGGGAAATGATTTGTCTAATATCTGTCAGACAATGACTAAGTTAAGTCTGAATTAAGCCTGCCTGTCAAAATCCAAAGCTCATGTGGTTTATTTTTCTTGTTTTGTTTTCTGTTTTGTCCACTACCTCTGAGGCAGTTTAGGGTGATGACTAACCAGCTAAGAGCAAGCCGTGCGGTTCCACCGGGTCCGTGCTGGTTAACCTTAGGCAAGTCAATGTCTTCGATTCTCTGTTTCTTCACTTTCATAGCTAGATTTTGAGAGGCTTTCTATGGCCACAGGGTTGTTGAAAGCATGTCTAACAATTCTGCACTGAGGGGCACTCAGCGCCTGCTGTATGCAAGTGATGGATGAGTGTTGGATAGCTTCTGTTTCTGAAGGCGTGGTCAGTGTTCTCAGTATGTCTCAGTTCTCTTTCAGTCTGTTGCTCTTCATTCTCCCCGCCTCACTGGGCCTCCACAATCTACGCCCTCTTTTAATTAAATAAAGGATCGTAACAAGAGCAACTGGTTTTTTCCGCATCACCATACTTCAGCGACTATGACAGGAGCTTTACCACCTCTATCTCAATTAAGTGGAGTAGCAAAGCTTGCTGGGTGTGGAAAAACAAGTCCCTCCTCTTAGCATCGGCCCGCTTAGAGGCAAACAAAACCTATTCTCCATATTACTGAATGTCACAGTGCAAGTGCCACAAGTCAGTAACTAAGCACTGTCAGGGAGGGGCTGTTATTTCCATGTCACAGGTAAAGACGCCAAGCTTTGGGGCTGGAGAGGTGCTCTGCACTCAAGAGCATTCTCTGCTCTCGCAGAGGATGCCAGTTTGGTTCGCAGCACCCACAACGGTCCTCTCACAAGTCCCTATAACTCCAGTTCCAGCCAGTTGGAGCCTCCTCTGACCTGCTAGGACACTGCATGTAGTGCATACATGCACACAGGTGCATGCATATAAAATAAGTAAGCATCTTTAAAAGTAGAGCATTGCAGAGTAAAAACTTGCCAGGAAAGTTGTTTGGTTCTGGTAGATCTTGATTTATACAACACACACACACTGCTTGATTTTTTTTTATTTTGATTTTTGATTTTTTGAGACAGGGTTTGTCTACATAACCCTGCTGTCCTGGAGTTATGTAGACAGGCTGACCTCAAACTCAGAGATCCACTTGCCTCTGCTTGGGATTAAAGGCATGCTCAACCACACCCAGTTCCTGTTTTGAGTTGGTAGTTTAACCCAGGTTCTGCAACATGGAATTCAGGGCTGAGCACCGACCCCGGGTTCCTGGACATTTCTGGGGTTGAAACAAAGTGAAAATTTGTCCCCCTATGAATTGTAAAGATGCCTAGCTTTGGGAAATAAATAACCCAACTCCTAGGCTGATCCAGTTCCCTGCACCCAGTTAGATCTTGGTATTTCAAAGCTTAATATTTCTGAAAGGCTTTGGGTAATAATGGGATAACCTCACACTCAAGATTAGAAAACCGAGACCCAAAGAGGTGAGGAAACTGTGCCCTGGGCCACTCCATCTGATAACAGGGCTGGAACTGGAATCCGCCTACTCTCGACTTATTGCGGGACTTTAGCACGGAGTTTTCACTGCCTTACCTGAGGAATCGAGTCATTAGCTCTCTCTGGTAGGTGTGGCGCAGCCCAAGGGCGGCCATGGTGTCCTAGGTTGTGATTCAGGACAGTGGTGGGAGGGATGGAGCGTGGGTGAGAGGCGTGAGCAGGCCCTGACAGGGGCGGGGCTTCTAAGAATTTGGGGCGGGGCTTGCAGTTTAAGTACGTGCAGGGTCGTGGGCGGGGCCCGGAATGCAGCAAATAGGATGATTACGGGTTCCGGGACGGGACTCCTGGATACCCGAGCCGAGATTTGTGGCGCTGAGCTTGGGGAAAGCTAGGTCTGGGACGACCGGGCCTGGCTCACGGGCTCGATGGGAGTTAGCGTCGTCAAAAGACCAAGTTCATAGGGAGGCTGCACAGGGCCGGTGGGCGGAGCTTGAGCACGTCCACTCAGGTTCTAAAGAACTGGGTGGGGCTCGAAGGAGCCCATGGGCGTGGCTGCCCGGCCTTTCAAATGCCCAGGAAAGCGGCACGTTCTCGGAGCCTCCCTGCGTTGCTCTACACCACCAGAGGGGGCGCTCTAAGGATCGCCGGGCGCCTAACCCGGACCTTCCGGAAGTGGGCGTGGCAAGGCGCGGTTCGGCGGTGCTGATTGGACGCGGCGCGGCTCTGGGGCGCGGCCTACGCGAGGAGGTCTGGGCAGCGGCGGCCGCGCCCCTCCCCCGCGCGGTGCTCAGTGCCAGGCGGGAGGCGGCAGCGGTTGGAGGCTTCGCAGGGCTTTGCAGTTGGGACTTTGGCGGCGCCTCGGCCACCCGGGCTCTGGTAAGCGGCGCGCGCTCAGGCGAGGCGGCTCGGGAGCGAGCCGGGGCGGGCGGACCTTCGGGGCCCGCGAGTGAAGCCCCAGGCTGACAGGAGCCGGCCGCTCTGAGTGTACGGGACGCACGCGCGTGCCCGAGGTGCTGCGGCCGGAGAATGGCCGTCTGTGGGCAGCGGGCACTCGGCGTTGGGCCCTCGTGTGAAGCCCGGGATGACAGGAGCCGGCGGGGCTAAGTGTGCGGGACGCACTCGCGTGCCCGAGATGCTGCGGCCGGGGAATGGCCGTCTGCGGGCAGCAGGCACTCGGCCTTGGGCCCGGCTACCGTGAGGCGGTGGCTGCGGGGAGGCCGGGGCTGGGCGCTCACGTGGGGCCGGATGCGCGGGGCGAGGTCGGTCGCTCGGCCAGGGCTCCGCCTGGCTCGGGGTGCACGGCCTCCTGGACTCTGAAGACCTGGGGCGGGGGCAGGCTGCAGCGGCGTGGCCGGGAGGAGGAACCCTGTAGGGAGGCCGGGCGCGGAACCTAGTGACCCGCGGGGCAGGTGGGGCTCAGCCGCGCCGAGAAGGCTAGGATGACATCAGACGTGGAGGGTGGGGACGCTCAGCCCAGCTCCGCCGCCGGTCCCCCCGCGGGTGTACGCATAGCAGCCCAGTCTCCAGTGCTGTGAACGCGCCAGGGGAAGTGGCCGGCTACAGGCTTGCCGAGAAGAAAGGGGCTTCCTCCCCGAGGGAGGTGCCGGCCCCGACGTCCTTTTTTGGGAGTGTTCAAAGGGTTTTTGTAGGCTGGAAAAGGAAATGCAGGCTTTGCTCTATCGTGGTTTAGAATCACATCCTATATTTGGCATTCATGTAGGCTGCCCTTGTTTTGTGGTGTCGGAACGGCTTGCTCTACACATTTCGGTCTTGGGATTAGGAGTGAGAAGCAAATTGCAAGTTGTTCATCTCTCCTAGAATTGCAAGATCCTAAGGCCTTCCCTTCCTGTAAGCATTTAAAAAGAATTGACCGCAAGTGTGTTTATACACAGTGCCACATATGTTTAGTTTTGGAAATGGATGGCACAAAATATTGTATCCCATACCATGGCTTTCCTTGCTGGGATTATATCCTTAAACAGTACTTGGGAGGCCCTTAGTCATCCTATATAATAAAGTGTCTCATTGTCCGTGTCTGGCAGAACCTTGGCGCTAGGGCCTGCTAGCAGAGGCAGGAACACGATGAAGTACAAGCAGTTGTTTCTGCCTCCTGTTCAGTAGTGAAGACAAATCGGTGGCTCGTGTTCCCTTCTGCAGCCTCAGGAGCTCCAGGGCAAAGGCTGTTGAGTATTTGGCTCTGTGTGTGTCAGAAGGCTGACCTAGGGAGACTTGAGGTGTGTTTCACACTCTGTAATGTTCTGGTAGACAGCCCAATAGTGAGCATCGACTCTAAGAGGTTGTGTGTTGTACTGGCTGGCTTTCTGTCAACTTGACACAAGCTAGAGTCATCAGAGAGAAGTCTCAGTTGAGAAAATGTCTCGGAAAGATCAGGTTGTAGGCAAGCCTGTGGGGCATTTTCTTAGTGAATCATGTGAGGAGGGCCCAGCAATTGTGGGTGTGGTCACCACTGGGCTCCTAGCCCTGGGTTCTATAAGAAAACAGGCTGAAGAAGCAAGCCCTGAGGAACAAGCCAGTAAGCACCACCCCTGCATGGCCTTTGTATCAGCTCCTGCCTCCAGGTTCCTGCCCTGTTTGAGTTCCTGTCCTGACTTCCTTTGGATGATAAACTATGCTGTGGAAACATAAGCTGAATTAACCCTTTCCTCCCCAAGTTGCTTTGGTTATGGTGTTTCATCACAGCTGTAGTAACCCTGACTAAGACACATGCATGAATAGACTAAAGAAATGAGGAACACAGGCTTGCCTTGTACCATAGGTCTAGAAGTGCACAGTTTTTGGTAATTGACAGTCACATAAGCAGACTGATAGAAAGGTGAAGTGCACACTTCTTTTTTTTTTTTTTTTTTTTTTTGGTTTTTTTCGAGACAGGGTTTCTCTGTGGCTTTGGAGCCTGTCCTGGAACTAGCTCTGTAGACCAGGCTGGTCTCGAACTCACAGAGATCCGCCTGCCTCTGCCTCCCAAGTGCTGGGATTAAAGGCGTGCGCCACCACCGCCCGGCCTTTTTTTTTTATATTTATTTATTTATTTATTTATTTATTTATTTATTATGTATACAATATTGTGTCTGTCTGTATGCTTGCAGGCCAGAAGAGGGCACCAGACCTCATTACAGATGGTTGTGAGCCACCATGTGGTTGCTGGGAATTGAACTCAGGACCTTTGGAAGAGCAGGCAATGCTCTTAACCACTGAGCCATCTCTCCAGCCCCAAGTGCACACTTCTTTAAGAAATCAGAACATGCTTTCTCTCTCTGTGAGTGTGTTACTTATGTTTTAATTGTGGACAGTACATGAAAGCCTGATGACTTTAAAAGATCTTTATGATTAAGTTGTGTGTGTGCATCCTCGGAGGCCAAAGGCTTGGGATCCCCTGGAGCTGGAGTTACAGATGGTAATGAGCCACCTGTGTGGGTGCTGAGAACCGAACCTGGTTCCTCTGGAAGAGCAGCAAGTGCTCTTAGCATCTTAGCCATCTCTCCAGTCTCCCAAGTGTCGTGAGTTTTAATATAAATAAATAAATAAATATATATATATATATATATATATATATATATATATATATATACTGGAGAAATGTTACTGTAGGCACATTAAAGTTTTCATGGTTATTTGTTACTTCGACCAAGTTGTACTAATCAGTGTTTGTGTCTATGTATAATTTAGGATTAGATTCAGGATTGTTAAATAGAATTTTTAAACATTACTCCTGGAATTCATTCCTGCTGTGTGGGGAGTTGCTCTAATGTTTATGTGATAGAATGTTTGAAATGGTAAGGTAGTTTCTTAGCTAAGTAAGTGGGGATGTGGAAGACCTGGTTTTTTATGAGAGCACAATATTCCATTTCACATTTTGACGTTACATATTGGTGCTTTAGAAACAGTAACTGTAGTGCCTAACCTCTCCCAGGTTGGTTCAGTGAGAGCTACTTTTGACACTCAGCCTACTGACACATGTGGTAAAGGCTGTAGGGCTTGTGTTCCATCGGGTGACTTCCCAGTGTTAGCGTCGGAGTCACCAGAACTATTCTGGGACTGGCCCATGTCTTTTAAACTAGAGACAGCCTTCTGTATTAAAACATGGAATTCTTCATGAATATTTCAGCATGGCCTAGTACCTAGATGTTAAGTAATGGAATCTCTTGGGTTTTCATTGCCCTAGTTGAGGTTCTCTGAAGTTCACGGGCAAGCTTCTCTACTATTTTAGTGCCTGCTTAGTACTCTGACAGTGCACAGTGGGTTCTTGTTTCGTAGAGGCTTTATTGAACTGTAATTCACATACCGTACAGTTTAACTCACTAAGGTGTACAGTTCCTCAGGTGCAGTGCTGTCACAGAGTAGTGCAGCCGTTCAGTCATTTCACTCAGTTAAAATAGTTCATCATTCTCCCCTCCCAGTCCTAGCAACCACTAAGCTACTTCTGTATGGGTTTGCTCTCCTCAGACATACTGTATCTAGAACATTCAGTATATGGTCTTTTGTTTCTCACTTTAATTATATTTTAAGATTTATGTCCTGGCAGTGGCAGCGTACAACTTTAGTCCCAGTACTCTGGAGGTAGACACAGGTGGATCTCTGTGACTTCAAGTCCAGCCTGGTCTACAGAGCGAGATCCAGGACAGCCAGGGCTACACAACACAGCTAAACCCTGTCTCAAACAAACAAACAAAACCATTTATGTATTTATGTAACCATTTATGGAATAGTCTTTTTATGCTTGAATAATATTTCATTGTATGGACATACCATATTTTGTTCATTCATTTGTTCTTCATGGGTGCTTGCCTTTTGGGCTAGTTACTACAATACAAGTAAGTCTGCTGTGAGCATTCGTGTGTAAGTTTGTATGTGAAATGTATTTTCTTATCTCTTGAATATTGACCTGAGAATGGAATTGCTGGTTATCTGATAAGCCTGTATTTATCTATTTGGAGGAATTATCATGGTGTTTTCCAAAGCAGCTGTGGTGTTTGACGCTTTTAATACATAATGAGCAAAGATACAGTTTTTCTGCATCTTTACCAACACTTGTTATTATCTGCCCTTTTGATTGTAGCTGTCTTCTGACTGTTAGTGTACCATGTGGGCCTGGTTTCTGTTGTACCAGTGACAGGATAAGCAGCACTTGCTTGTCTTTTTTGGAGACCTGTGTATTTATATTCTTTGCCTATTTTTAAAACAGATACATGTTTCAATTTTATTTCTTTATCAAGACAGGGTTTCTCTGTGTATCCCTGGCTGTCCTGGAACTCTCTCTGTAGACCAGGCTGGCCTATAATTCAGAGAGATCTGCCTGTCTCTGCTTCCTGAATGCTAGGATTAAAGGTGTGCAGCACTGTTGCCTGCTAAGAGTTATTTTTATAAACACCCTTTCGGTTACATGATTTGACATTTGTTTTACCTATTTGTGAGCTAGTTTTTCTTTCCTTTCCTTTCCTTTCCTTTCCTTTCCTTTCCTTTCCTTTCCTTTCCTTTTTTTTCCCCCCGAGACAGGGTTTCTCTGTGTACTGGAACTTACTTTGTAGAAGATCAGGTTGACCTCGTACTCTCTGAGATCCACCTGCTTCTGCCTTCCAAGTGCTGGGATTAAGAGCTGGGATTAAGAGTGTGTGCCACCACCACCTGGCGAGTTAGTTTTTCTTAACAGTGCCCATTGAACTACAAAACTAAGTTTTTATAAGTAGTAAATTCTTACAAACTAGAAATTACTTAGACCTTAAACCACATTTTTATCTATTTATCTATCTGTCTGATTTGTTGTTTTCTTTCCCTTTTTATTTTTGTTTTGCAGTAGGGTTTCCCTACAGCCCAGACTGGCCTGAATCTCACACCAATCTTCCTGCTTCAGCCTCCCAAGTGCTCTAGCATTTTAGTTATGTAAATTAAAAAATACATGTGAGCCGGACAGTGGTGGCTCATGCATTTAATCCCAGCACTCGGGAGGCATGGACAGGTGGATCTCTATGAGTTCAGGCCAGCTGGTCTACAGAGCTAGTTCCAGGACAGGCTCCAAAGCTATAGAGAAACCCCGTCTCGAAAAACCAAGAAAGATAAAAAAGGATACATGTAAGAGAGTTGAGAAAAAAATTGAATTAATTCACTTTGAAGGGACTGTAGAGCAAAAGTATTGCTTTTTCGAATCTTGTAGGTGTTCGCCTTCCAAAATAAGTTCAGATTTTTAAAAATTTCATTTAATATGTGTATACTAATGATGTTTGTGTGTATGAATGGTGTATATGTATGAATGATGTGTATGTATGAATGAAATATGTCTATGAATGATGTTTGTGTGTTTATATAAATGAATGATGTACTCGTGTGTCTGCGCATATGTATATGAGTTATTACATATGTGGGCACGTGTGCCACAGAATACCTGTGGAGGTCAGAAGACAACCTCCAGCTTTGTCTGGGTTCTTAGGATCCAGCTCCGATTTGCAGGCCTGTTTTGTGAATGTCTTCAACCACTGAGCTGTGATGCCAGCTTCAGACTTCCTACTGTGACTGTGGAGGGAAATAGTGTCTGATAGCAGCCTGCCTTGCCTTGCACTGTTGCTCCATGTCTTCTCCACGCTACTCACTGAAGTGTCAGTTCTCAGGTCTCCTGAGGAGCTTATTACTATACTCCCTCCTGCTTTCTGGATCCTTCCTTCCTGTCCTTTGGGAGGTTTGACTCCTTGACAACTCTTCCACACTAGCTAACATTGTTCCTGCCCTTCAATATCATATCACTGCTGTCTGCTCCAAGGATCTGGACCTGAATCTGAGCAGGTAGTGTGAAAGCTGTCTTCCCAGTAGATGCAGAATGTGGAAGGCAAACCGAGGGTCTGTTGTTCATGGCTTAGCCACTGATGCCTACTGGGACAATTTATAGAAGCTAGCTGGCATTATCCTTAAGACAGTAGGTTTCCTGATTGCTGACATCTTTACTGCCTTTACAGAATAAGAATGAAAGATGGGTAATTTCCCTCTGCCTTCCTGGCATCAAGCCAGCTTCTTACTCTAGGAGTGCTCAAATGTAAAACTGAAACTGGAGACCTTCCCCTGAGGCCAGGCCATACTTGTTTGGGCTCCTTCCCTCTGAACAGTAGCGCTTGGGACACAACCTCTTTCAGTAGGGCAAACAGTTGGATATGATTGAGCTACTAGGTGCTTAGAGCTGGCCTTGATGGCAATCAGTGGTCAGGGGTAGCCACCACAAGTGCCAGAGTGTAGTGCACTCAGAGTGTAGTGCAATCCTAAGGTGACATACTTGTTTGTTTGTTTTGAGATAGGGTCATACTATGTAGCCCTGGCATCATGCACTCACCATGTAGACAGTTTGGCCCGGAAGTCCCAGAGTGCTGGGATTAAAGGTGCCTTTTCACCTTCTGTGTTCTAGGGTATTTCACAGTGACCTGAGTGAATATTCCCAGCAATGCTCGTTCCTAGTATTCTAATTAAAAACATTTCCCTTACTATCTTTCTGCAAAGGGATAAACCATTTGGGAAATCATTCACTGAAGTGGCAGGGTGGTAAAGAAGAGGGCAGTTCCAAATCTCTGCCGACTCAGGTTTGGTGAGCTCCAGGTCCTCGTTCTAAGACTGGCCTGCGTGTAGTGGCTCTGAGGCAGAAAAGTCAATGTAGGCTTTAGTAGCCAGACTGGCCAGCATTCACTCTCAGTGCCCTCATCTCCCTGAGGAGTTTTCTCCACTGTAGTATTTATCACCCAGCCTTCCAGGGTTGTTATCAGCCTAAGAGGAAGACACATAAAGTGCATAGTACAGCATAGACATCAACTGCTTTCTCTTCTCTTGCTGCTAAATGTCTGTCAGAGAGTGCAGCTGTGGAGAAGAGATCTGTGAGCTTAATATACTTCTGCTAAGCTATTAAGAGATGGGGCCTCAGTCCCACCTTAGCCTGTGATTGCATGTGTTTGTATGTATGTGTGTATATATACATGCACATGAGTGCAGGTGCCCACAGAAGCCCGAGATATTCGATCCTGTCGTGTTGTGAGCAGCTGGTCATGAGTTCTAGGAACTGAATTTTGGGTCCTTTGGAAGAGCCGTAAGAGTCTAGACTAGGCTCATAAACTGGCGTGGTTTCTCCAGCCCTTGGCCTGAGCATTTTAGACATTGAACTCAAGTTCAGTCTCTGAAGAGGAAAGAATGTTTAATTTTAGGAGGAGAGGTGATGAATCTGAGGCCGTGGTTTTGCACCTGTTTGTCTGTGCCTGTTGAAATGTGTGTCCCTTATTTAGGCCTTATGCTTGTGTTTATTTGATCTGTTTGCCTGTCTGTCTGGTTCAAGGACAAGGACTTAGTTCTAGGTACAAGACTGTTCTCTTCACAGTTTGGAATGGAGTTGCATTGTAATGTGCCTGGCATTGCTGTGGGGAAGTGGAGTGCTCTCTGGGAGAAGAGCCTCTGTAGTCTCAAACTCTGGGTTCTTCTGCCTCACTGTCCTGAGTGCTGGGATTATAGGTGTGCACCTATTGCCATGCCTGCCTTTGCGTCTTTAAATTCACACAACTACAGCTGAAGCTGAGTGGAGCTCCAGGGTAGCGTGCTTGAGGTCTAAGTTTTAATTGTCAGTACTGGGGAAGGCAGTTTGCTCTAAAATAACACATGCAAATATCTGTTTTATAAAACCGTGAATCAGAGAACAGAAATGGCTCAGTGTTTAAGAACACTGCTTTAGCAGAGGTCCTCCTGCTAGCTTCATTGGACAGCTCACAGGCCTGTAACTTCACCTCCAGGAGATCAGATGCCTCTGGCCTCTGGGCAGTTGTACACAAACACTTCCTATTAAGATAATGAAAAGAACTAGGCATGGTGGCACTTGCATTTAGTCCCAGCAGAGACTGGCAGATCTCTGTGAGTTTGAGACTTGCCTGGTCTACGGAGCAGTCCCAGGACACTCAAGGCTACACATTGGGGAAAAAAAATCTTGCAGTACCAGGCCACCTTTTAAGGAGTATGTCCTCTTAGGAGTTGAGAGAGTCCTCATTCTGCCTACGTGGGAGGTGTCACTGTAGACCTCTGTGAATCCAGCTGCCTGCTTGTGGAGTTTCCTGGTGGCTCTTTTGATGGCCAGAGCTGGAGACACTGGGCTGCTCTGGGTTTTTAGATGCCAGGGCTGTGTTCCAGGAGCCTTTGAGACTCACTGGCCTAAGAGCCATAACTCAACTGTCCCCTGCATTTCATACAGTTTGAAAATAGGTGTGTAGTACACTATGGGTCCGTAAGTTAAAAACAGAGTTTCCTTTTTATACTGTGACCCTGCCAGTTTTAGGGTCTGACCCCGTGTAATGCCTCCCTTCTCCTGACCTCCACTGTGGGCTTCTGCTAGACCTTTAAACTGAGACCGGGTCCAGGACTTGTCACTGCAGTTTACTGCCACATGCTGTTCTTGCAGTCTGGTTGGACCTGGGTTAAAACACTGGTGAATTGGTCCAGGTTGTCAGGACTGTGGAAATGTGACAGTATGTAGATCTTGGATAAGCTTCAGTAGATTTCACTTCCTAGTTTTTGTTTGTGACAGGGTCTTACTATGTTGCCTAGACTGACCAGTAATCCAGGATAGCCTTGAGCTAGAGGTCATCTCCCTCAGCCTCTGGAGTGCTGGGATGACAAGCATGTATCACCACATCTGGCGGATTTCCTGTTTTTAATTAATTCATTTATGGCACTGGGGGTTGAAGACAGTATTATTCATTTTTATTTTTTCAATATGATAAACAATGGTCACTTTTTAAAAAATGTTTTAAAGGCTTGTTAAAAATGACTTTATCATGTCTGGCTGAAAAAAAGGGCACCAGTCACCATCAGCACATAAACATGCTGAGTTTTGGACGGGAACAACACATCAGCTATTGCTGGAACCACATGGATTCTGATAGACCACGTGGAGATCACCGCTTCCCATGAGGTCGTCCTACCTCTGAGAGTCTAGTCACATGGTGACTTGGAGGAGCAACAGTCACATGAGAATTGAGTCCCCAGGAGCTAGCAGCTGCTGAGGTTCCCCATCCCAGGTGAACAGAGCTGTAGCTGTTTCTGGGCCAAGCTTGATGAAAGTGTGAGGGAGGGGGCCTTGGGGATGCATTTCCCCACTCTTGGCATTGGGGGGTACTTGACAGGGTTCGAAGCAGCTCTTCTGAGGATGAACGTTTAATCATTATTTGCTCTCTTCACACGAGGCACACTGAAATTCCTTTTCATAACTGTCAGCATTCTTTCCCAGTTAAAGATTCTAATTCTTTTCATTCTTAGGGACTTAAAGAATTGAGACTGATTTATTCATATAAAAATGTGCCTGCTGCCCAAGTGGTGCCTGGGGACATGTGTGAACTGGAGCTGTCATCTCCATTAAGCAGAGAGATTTAAAATTATTTGTATTCTTAAATTTTACATTGTTTCTATTTCAACATACATTTTATTTCATTGTAACATATAGTCAGAAAAAAATAAGACATTATTAATGTTTATTTTTTCATTATTAACATAATACAAAAAAGGGATATTAAAAGCAGTATAGCTCAAATTTAAGAAAAAGCTCTAATTAAACACTTGTAATAGTCTATCTAAATACTTATTTTGAGTCAAACTTGAGATCATTTTGTAAATATTTATGCTGCTGTTTATGTGCAGTATTTTTCTATAACCTTTAGTTTTTGGATTATCAGTTCTATTTTCCTAACATAGCAGAGAAGATGTGATCAATTAAAGAAGGTATGGAATAGGGAGTGCCCCAGGCCATAGAGAAAAATACAAGCATTTACCTTTTCCAGAACTAAATATTTCTTCCATAAAAATATTAAATAACTATGGCTGGAGAGAAGGTTTGGTGGTTAAAAGCACCAGGTTTGATTCCCAGCTCCCATATGACAGCTCGCAATTATATATAACTCCAGTTCCAGGGGCCTGAAGCCTTTTTTAACCTCCAGCAAAGCTTGTAGGACACAGATACACATATAGACAAAATACTCATGCACATAGAATAAATATAAGTAAATGTAAAAATATTTCTAGAAATTTATTAAATAGCTAAACTATAGAACTAGAGCCAGGGCTACTTCAAGTGAAATATCTGTATTTAAAAAATAAAGGGCACAAAGCATTTTGTACATTTTCACATAACATTTTGTCTACATTAAGCAGAGGGATTTTATGTTATAGAATAAAATTTTGAAATATATATATAGATAGATAGAGAGACTATGTTTGACACAGGTGGGGTATACATATATGTATGTATGTCTCTCAGTGTGTGTGGGTGTGCATATGAGTGCAGGTGCCTGAGCTGAGATCCAAACTTGGAATTTATGAGAACAGTTGCTGTAAAGTGAGCCAGTGAATTCATTCTGTGGTTAATAGTATCTTTAGCTAAACATTGTCATCTTAGTTTTTCTTGGCAAGCAAGAGAGTGACTGGAGCCAGCAAGGGCAGGCCGCTGCTCTTTGGATGATACTTGGTAAGATTTGTTATCTGTTTTATTTTTAAGATTTAAAATTTACTCTGTGTGAGTGTATGTTGTGTCACGGAATAACGTGCTGTAGTGTGGGTATAGAGTCAGAGGATAGCTTGTGAAATTAGTTCTCTCCTTCCACCTTTATTTGATTCTAGAGGTCAAATTCTGGTTAGCAGGCTTTTATGGCAAGTGCCTTTCCTCTCTGGACCGTCTTGCTGGCCCATTGTCTCCTAGGAGTAGAGTAGTTGCCCTAGGTTCTCTCCTGTGCTGACCACTGCTGCTTTCTTGCAAAGCTTCAGTGGCAAAGTTGGAAGGCTTGATTTTTTTTTCCCCTCTCTGAGCCTGCCACTTTGGTCTCATGCAGTTTAAGGGTGACTTGAATGCCCTGGACTGAGCTACATCATCAGGGGACTAGCTGTGACCATGGAGTTCTCTGAATGACCCCAAACCCAGATGCTGCCTCTGTCTGGAGATCATGTTTGAAGTCCCTTGTCAACCCAGAACAAGTTGTGGTCCAGAGACTGAAGGGTATTTGGGACTCAAATGGTTTTTGAAGTATAAATTCAGCATCATAAGCAAATCTCCAGCCTACATGGAGAGACTGTTCAATTTGCAGCAGTGTAAGCTTGTTAATGGTGGAGTGGAATTCTGGTTCTTGCTTGCCAAGACTCATTTGGTAGACAAGTAGGAGCCTTGCTCTAAGCCCTAACTTTTCTCCGCAGGACATGCATCCCAAGGTCTCCTGTCTACTCTGGCCTCCTAGGAGCATCTTCTACCTTCGTCTCCATCTTCCTTTGAAGCTCCTTTTCCCCAGTTCAGCTGACCTCTGAATGGTGGGATCCAGGCAAATGGCTTGAGTTATTTTCTCTCTTGCTCCAACAGCTGGAAGGGAAGATGCTCTGCCTACTGTTAACCTATAAAAGAGAGAGTTTGCTAGTGTTCTCAAAATAGTCATGACCTTCCTCTTCCTCCTTCTTTTCTCTTTTCCATTTGAAAACCTTAGCTGGAAGTCAAAGTGACTCCTGTGACCTTTGGGAAGATGATTAGGGCAGGGTGGTGATGGTTACAAGCTTTGCAGTGGCCAGAGAAATTCTCTGCCTGGATTTCTGCTCCTCTGTAAACATGTACCAAAAAGTTATTGCTTACATCACACGGTGGAAAGTGACTGTTTTTGTTGCTTCCCTTATAGCTCATTTTTCAGACATCCCATGCTGCTAAGTGTAGGAAGAAGGGCCAGGAACTTGATTTTTCCTGGTACAATTATGCACTTTCTTATTTACAAAGTTTATTATGACTTAATGTGTTGCTTTACCCTGAAAGTGCACAAAGGGGTTTTGTTGTTACTACAGTCCTTTTGTTTTTTTGAGATAGGATCTCTCTATGTCATCATGACTGTCTTATAGCTTACTATGTCAACCAGGATGGCCCTGAATCCATAGAGATCCTTCTGTCTCTGCCTCTGGAGTGCTGAGATTCAAGGTCTTGCAAAAGATTTAAAAAACGTGTCACAAGCTTCTGTGGATCTCATGCATATTCTTTGGATAGACAGTGAACCCTGTGGGAATTCGGGAGACAGGTGTTGGAAAGTCAGTGCTGATGAAGTGTTCAGAGCAAGGATATGCCTGAGGGTGTGTGATGGTGTTTGACCTAGAACAGGAGTAATAAGGGGGAAGAACAGTTTGAGGTGGGTGGTATTGTTCAGACTGATGAAGGTTGTAATACTAGAATCTGCCTTCACTCAATGTAGTTTTAAAAAATCTTTATTTTTATTTCATGTGCTTTGGTATTTTGCATGTTTGTATGATGGAGGAAGGCCATTGGTTAATTAAATAAAGAAGCTGCTTGCCCTGATAGGTTAGAACGTAGGGGGAGGAGTGAACGGAGCAGAATGCTGGGC